>NC_069500.1:864461377-864761377 GCF_027579735.1 Bombina bombina
TCCCTGGACGCTAGAAATAGTTTCTCAGGGTTATCTTCTGGAATTCAAGGAACTACCCCCAAGGGTAAGGTTCCACATGTCTCACTTATCCTCAAACCAAATAAAGAGACAGGCATTCTTACATTGTGTAGAAGACCTGTTAAGGATGGGAGTAATACACCCAGTTCCAATGGCGGAACAAGGAATGGGATTTTACTCAAATCTGTTCGTAGTTCCCAAAAAAGAGGGAACATTCAGACCAATTCTGGATTTAAAGATCCTAAACAAATTTCTCAGAGTACCATCGTTCAAAATGGAAACCATTCGAACGATTCTACCTACAATCCAGGAAGGTCAATTTATGACTACAGTGGATCTAAAGGATGCGTATCTACATATCCCTATCCACAAAGAACATCATCAGTTCCTAAGGTTCGCCTTTCTGGACAAACATTACCAGTTTGTGGCCCTTCCATTCGGGTTAGCCACTGCTCCAAGGATTTTCACAAAGGTACTCGGGTCCCTTCTAGCGGTTCTAAGACCAAGGGGCATTGCAGTAGTACCATACTTGGACGACATTCTAATACAAGCGTCGTCTCTTTCAAAGGCAAAGGCTCACACAGACATCGTTCTAGCCTTTCTCAGATATCACGGATGGAAGGTGAACATAGAAAAAAGTTACCTGTCTCCGTCGACAAGAGTCCCTTTCTTGGGAACAATAATAGATTCTATAGAAATTAGGATTTTCCTGACGGAAGTCAGAAAGTCAAAACTTCTAAACGCTTGTCAAGTTCTTCATTCTATTCCTCGTCCTTCCGTAGCTCAGTGCATGGAAGTAGTAGGGTTGATGGTTGCAGCAATGGACATAGTTCCTTTTGCACAAATTCATCTAAGACCATTACAACTGTGCATGCTGAAACAGTGGAATGGGGACTATACAGACTTGTCTCCAGTGATTCAAGTAGATCAGAAGACCAGAGACTCACTCCGTTGGTGGCTAACCCTGGACCACCTATCCCAGGGAACGAGCTTCCGCAGACCAGAGTGGGTCATCGTCACGACCGACGCCAGTCTAGTGGGCTGGGGCGCGGTCTGGGAATCCCTGAAAGCTCAGGGACTATGGTCTCGGGAACAGTCTCTTCTCCCGATAAACATTCTGGAACTGAGAGCGATATTCAATGCTCTCAGGTCTTGGCCTCAACTAGCAAAGGCCAGATTCATAAGATTCCAATCAGATAACATGACGACTGTTGCTTATATCAATCATCAGGGGGGAACAAGGAGTTCCCTGGCGATGAAAGAAGTGACCAAAATAATACAATGGGCGGAGGATCACACCTGCCACCTATCTGCGATCCACATCCCAGGTGTGGAAAACTGGGAGGCGGATTACCTGAGTCGTCAGACATTCCATCCGGGGGAGTGGGAACTCCACCCGGAGATCTTTGCCCAGTTGACTCAATTATGGGGCATTCCAGACATGGATCTGATGGCGTCTCGTCAGAACTTCAAGGTTCCTTGCTACGGGTCCAGATCCAGGGATCCCAAGGCGACTCTAGTGGATGCACTAGTAGCGCCTTGGACCTTCAATCTAGCCTATGTGTTTCCACCGTTTCCTCTCATCCCCAGGCTGGTAGCCAGGATCAAGCAGGAGAGGGCTTCGGTGATCTTGATAGCTCCTGCGTGGCCACGCAGGACTTGGTATGCAGACCTGGTGAATATGTCATCAGTTCCACCATGGAAGCTACCTTTGAGACAGGATCTTCTTGTACAGGGTCCATTCGAACATCCAAATCTGGTCTCCCTCCAGCTGACGGCTTGGAAATTGAACGCTTGATTCTATCAAAGCGTGGGTTTTCAGATTCTGTGATAGATACTCTAGTTCAAGCCAGAAAACCGGTAACTAGAAAAATTTACCATAAAATATGGAAAAGATATATCTGCTGGTGTGAATCCAAGGGATTCTTATGGAATAAGATCAAAATTCCTAAGATACTTTCCTTTCTACAAGAAGGTTTGGATAAAGGATTATCAGCGAGTTCTCTAAAGGGACAGATTTCTGCTTTATCTGTCTTATTACACAAACGACTGGCAGCTGTGCCAGATGTTCAGGCATTTGTTCAGGCTCTGGTTAGGATCAAGCCTGTTTACAGACCTTTGACTCCTCCCTGGAGTTTAAATCTAGTTCTTTCAGTTCTTCAAGGGGTTCCGTTTGAACCTCTACATTCCATAGATATTAAGTTGTTATCTTGGAAAGTTTTGTTTTTGGTTGCTATTTCTTCTGCTAGAAGAGTTTCTGAGTTATCTGCTCTGCAGTGTTCTCCGCCCTATCTGGTGTTCCATGCAGATAAGGTGGTTTTCCGTACTAAGCCTGGTTTTTTTCCAAAGGTTGTTTCTATCAAAAATATTAACCAGGAGATAGTTGTACCTTATTTGTGTCCGAATCCAGTTTCAAAGAAGGAACGTTTGTTACACAATTTAGATGTAGTACGTGCTCTAAAATTCTATTTAGAAGCTACAAAAGAGTTCAGACAAACACCTTCTCTGTTTGTCGTCTATTCTGGTAAAAGGAGAGGTCAAAAAGCGACTTCTACCCTCTTTCCTTTTGGCTTAAAAGCATCATCCGATTGGCTTACGAGACTGCCGGACGGCAGCCTCCTGAAAGAATCACAGCTCACTCCACTAGGGCTGTGGCTTCCACATGGGCCTACAAGAACGAGGCTTCTGTTGACCAGATATGTAAGGCAGCGACTTGGTCTTCACTGCACACTTTTGCCAAATTTTACAAATTTGATACTTTTGCTTCTTCGGAGGCTATTTTTGGGAGAAAGGTTTTGCAAGCCGTGGTGCCTTCCGTTTAGGTAACCTGATTTGCTCCCTCCCTTCATCCGTGTCCTAAAGCTTTGGTATTGGTTCCCACAAGTAAGGATGACGCTGTGGACCGGACACACCTATGTTGGAGAAAACAGAATTTATGCTTACCTGATAAATTACTTTCTCCAACGGTGTGTCCGGTCCACGGCCCGCCCTGGTTTTTGATGAATTATTTTCTCTAACTACAGTCACCACGGCACCCTATAGTTTCTCCTGTTTTTTCCTCCTGTCCGTCGGTCGAATGACTGGGGTGGGCGGAGCCTAGGAGGGACTATATGGACAGCTTTGCTGGGACTCTTTGCCATTTCCTGTTGGGGAAGAGATATTCCCACAAGTAAGGATGACGCCGTGGACCGGACACACCGTTGGAGAAAGTAATTTATCAGGTAAGCATAAATTTTGTTTTCATATATACAGTATATATATATATGTAAGAAAATGGAATGTGAAATATTTATTATTCATTTTGGGTTTAGCGCTGTACGTCTTATGCAATATCGGGTTAGTGAGAGAGCAATAACTGTTTCTTTTGTGCCCTCCATTAAAGTCTAAGGGGGATATTTATCAAAGCCTCATCTATGCTGCATTCACGGGCATCAATACGCTCGCCTAACATCGCGGCCGCAGACCTGAATACGATCTCCATATTTATTAAAAAAGCCGTCAAAAAGACGCGCACCAAGTACGGGGCGATGAGCATCGGACTGTTGTTAACTAGCAGTCATCAATCTTGCGTCTATTCGGCTTTTTACCAACTTTATTTATACCCTGTCACTAAACGCTGCCACTATACTAAAATGTTTAACCCCTATCCCGCCGCTCCCGGACCCCGCCGCAACCTAAATAAAGTTATTAACCCCTATCCCGCCGCTCCCGGGCCCCGCCGCAAACCTAAATAAAGTTATTAACCAGGACCCCGCCGCAACCTATTGTAATTTTAATTTAAAGTTCACTGGTTGTTAGGTTTAGGGGTTAATAGCTTAGGGGGCTGGCGGTTTAGGGGTTAATAACTTTATTTAGTGGCGGCGGGGTCCGGGAGCAGCGGGAAAGGAGTTAATAACATTATGTAGGTTGTGGTGGGGTCCAGGAGCGGTGGGATAGGGGTTAATAACTTTATTTAGTGGCGGCAGGGTCCGGGAGCAGCGGGAAAGGAGTTAATAACATTATGTAGGTTGTGGTGGGGTCCGGTAGCCGCGGGATAGGGGTTAATAACTTTATTTAGGTTGCGGGGGGGTCAGGGAGTGGCGGGATAGGGGTTAATAACATTATATAGGTGGCAGCAATGTCGGGTGGCAGATTAGGGGTGTTTAGACTCGGGGTTTATGCTAGGGTGTTAGGTATAAACGTTACTTGTTTTCAAACATATAAATCAATGAGATATCTGGCAGCATCGAACATAACCTTTTGCTGCTTTCAGATTCCCATTGATTTCTATGGCATCCGCGGCCTCCAGGGTGGCGGATTGAAAACCAGGTACGCTGGGCCGGAATAGCCACCAGCGTACCTGTTCGAAATTTGATAACTTTGACAAAGTGTCAGAGCCGAATGTGTATTCAGAACATCTGTAATGACGTAAGCATCGATCTGCATCGGATTGAGACCGGCGGATCTATGTTACATCACAATTTTTAACGTTTTCCGGTCTCTAGGCCGAAAAAATTTAAAAATTGTGATGTAACATACGATTCGCTTTTCTCAATCCGACGCAGATCGATGCAACAAGGTCGCAACAATTATGCTGTGGAATTCCAGCGTATTTGCGGTTGACAGCTTGATAAATATTCCCTTATGTGGAGAATTTAATGCGTTCACTATATCCAAAGTCCAGATGTTAACGCATGAGAACTACTGGTGCAGCAGGTGCAATAGCACCAAGGCCCAAGATTTGGGGGACCCATAACAGCCAATCTATGCATAGGCATGTGTAGAATTTGTGCAATCCTAATATAGAGGAGACGTTTATTAGTGCAGGTCCATTTACATGTATGTCTGTCTATCTATATATCTATCTACTCAAACTCATTATACAGTGCTACCTGTATATTATTACTATTGCTTACTACTGAGTTACCTTTGGGGGTGCTCAAAAAAAAATATTGCACCAGGGCCCACTGTTGAGTAGGTCCACTACTGTTCCTACTATACCTATAAAGAGGATACATCCTCTGTATATAGTGTTTGGACATTTAAGTGTGTAGCCATCTGAAGTCCTGTCTCCTTTAGAAATTATTGCTCACTTGTTTCCCTTTTGGCTTCTGCATACCTGACTTTTGGCTTATTTTTCCCCGGTTCTGACCCGATCCTAGCTTCTAATTACCCAGTTGACTTACCCTTGTCTGCTAATCTTCTTTCATCCTAATAACAAAGAAGTTGACCATGAACATGACAATAAACACATATCACATTAAAAAGAGGTGTGTGTGTTGAAAAGTATTTTATTAAAGTGAACTTATTGTTTTTTCTTATTTTTTTTTTGCAGGATAACTATCAGGACCTTCATCTTCACTGGAGCTGTTCTCATTTTAAGTCAACCCATATTTTATTTTATCTTTTGCAATCAAAATGAAATATGAATCTTTCAATACTATTCATGGACCAGGTATTCCAATGTTTGTTTGGTTTATCATTAGCGCTGTGGCAATGTTCATCCTATTTTGCGTGTGTGCTGCCTGTAGATGCTGTAGATCTCGAAATTACAGAGCACCTATGTGGACAATAGAATCTTCTGCAGTATCTGTTGTTAATTCCCAATTTAATAGTGGTTTGGCGCCACCTCAAGGAAATAATATTTATCCAATACAATATCCACTAAACCCTTCATATCAAGCGAATTCCCAATATCATACGAGTGTTCCAATGCATCATGGTAATCCTATTTCTTATACAGGACAAAATCAACCAACTGCACCCTATAACAACTTTGAGAATCCCAATGTAAATCCCCAGTTTAATACTGGTGCACCGTCATATCCAGGAAATCCTATGTACTATCCAGGACAATTTCAACCAAACTCTTTAAATCAGTATCCCAACATGCCTGTTAATCCACAAAGTGGAATTCCACACCCCTCGCAAGCTTTCAGTGTTTTACCGAATGATAATATGAAAGATCTTCCACCGAGTTATGAAGACGTCACAAAACAGACATGAGGCATAATTAACAGTATTCTAGATTCCGAATCAATAACCAACTGCTTTACTGAGACCTTGTGTATCAACTTAGCAAACACTCTTTGAAGAAGCTGTAAACCAGCTATCTGGCGATTTTAAGGGTATTTTCCCTTCCACAAGATTAGCACTGGAAAACAACAGTTTATGCTACACTTAAGATTACCTTTTGGGATATGTTTTATTGTTATAATAAAATAGGAGTGGGTTATACTTAATAGTAATCATTGCAAGTTTAATATTAATCACTTTACAAGGATTTTACCTTTTATTTCTTTTTTTTTTTAAACTTCATCTGTGCAGTGTCCATTACTTCCTGTCACAGGGAATTTAAAAAAGGCTTTTCTAGCTTGATGTCATAAATCTTCTAGAGTAAATTGAGCTGGCTTAGAGTTTAGTGAACGCAAGAGAAACAGTCTGTTTTGTCCATGCTTAGAAGTGGCAGAATGCAACTTAAGTTCAAAACACGTCTGCTCTCTCATCAGAGAGCAGTGGCTATAATAGGTAATTGTAAGTGTTCACTTTGCAAGAAAATAAGTAGGCTGTTTGCTTTTTTTTTAACACAATCTTTTTTTTAATGTTTACTTACATTTAACATATTTTTTGTTTGTTAAAGGAATACTGTTTCATATGCCTTTAAGAAAAAAATGTAAATAAATATTTTAACTATCTTTTCTATTTCAGGAAACTACAATATTCACAAATTTTTAAAAAAATGCAACACCATGTTTTGCTATTCATACAAAAAACATAAAAAGTTAATGCAACATACTAAAAGCTAGATCACAATCTACATTTAAAAATAACAGTTGAAAGTAACTGCAAAATACAAACATATTATAAGGTTATACTGTGTGTGTATATAAATAAATATATGTATATATGATATATGAGCTAATGCCAAAGAGAAGTGATTAACTAATCAGCTATTCAGCTACAGCAGGAGAACTCTATACTGAAGGCAAAAAATACATCTGAATCAGTTTTGTATACACTGGCCAGTGTTTTAAATTATTTGCCCTGTAAAAGGATAGCATGCACCATGTTATTTATGTTTGTATGATATTAATTTGTGTGTTATTTTCTGGTGTTATATTTTTGGGTGAAAATAGAGTAATAGGATTTCTTTGAAAACTTGCACAGATATATGAATTATACTTTTTTTCAATAAATATTCATTTTGTATTTTCATAGTAAACTATCCTCTGTGAGTGCCATTTTTTGCTTTATTACTAAAATTCTGTAATGCCTTCCCCCAAATAAGGGTAAAGGGTAGTAAGTACTATTATGTACAAGCAGCAATATAAATAAAGGGAAACAAATTAACACAAGTGCTTAAAGGGACAGTCTACTCCAGATTTTATTGTTTAAAAGGTAAATAATTCCTTTATTACCCATTCCCCCGGTTTTTCATAACTAAAACTGTTATATTAATACACTTTCTACCTCTGTGATTGCCTTGTATATAAGCTTCTGCAGATTACCCCTTTATCTCAGTTCTTTTGACAGATTTGCAATTTATCCAATCAGTGCTACACACACACACACACATATATATATATATATATATATATATATATATATATATATATATATATGTGTGTGTGTGTGTGTGTGTGTCTATACATGTGTATATATACTGTATATAGAGAGATATAAATATATATACAGGTAGGAAAGCCCTTTATCCAAACTGCTTGGGACCATAACAAGTTTGGTTCTCATAATAATTTGGATTTTGGAATATTTGCCACTGTAAAATGGGAAAGTTTGGAGAGAGGATGGAACCAAGTGTAAACAATACCTTATGGGGCATATTTATCAATGTGCGAGCGGACATAATACGAAGTAACGTATCATGTCCCCTGCACATCGATAAATGCCGACAGCATACGCTGTCGGCATTTATCATTGCACCTAGCAGGGGGTGTCAATAAACCTGATCGTATTTGATCGGGTCGATTTCTGTCCGTGGCCTCAGAGCAGGCGGACAAGTTATGGAGCAGCGGTCTTTAGAAGGCTCGCCGGAAACAAGGGGCATCAAGGTCCATACGGAGCTTGATAAATATGCCTCTATATCTTTTAGGCAATATTTATGTCATAATACATATAACCTAAAGGTAATATGAAATCAGAAAGATAATACAGTACTGTAATAAGAAAGGTAATAGTTGTTGTTTTAAATAAACTATTATTTGCATTTTGGGGGGGGGTAAACAGACACAGGTAGAGAAGAAAAATAGTAATTGTGGAAGAATTTTTTTTTTTTTAAATATTATTTTAAAACTTTGGATTTCAGAATAACTTATTTCAGAATAAGTTTGGATTTTGGAATTACAGATTAGTATCTGTATATAGTTTGTGGTTTATATAACAATTCCAAATCATCAGAATTCCTGTGTGAAGTGAATTGAATGACTTTTCACGTGAATTTCCTATTCAATTTAAAGTTTTAAATTCAGAGCTATTCCAATTAGTAAATCCACTAAACAAATGCATTCACCTCACAATAGCACAAAAGCATTTGGAAAATTCTACAATAGTATATACATTTTCCAACAGCTTTTCATTGGATTTTTAGACTGTTTAAATTAATCATTATTTACCTGTTGAAACCTAATTTTGTCATAATAAGAATGTTGTTGCTCAAATCACATTTTGTTTGATCTCAGATTAAGTACAATTATGTTAATGTATAATTGTAATGAAATATTTGACTTTGAAAAAAAGGTTGGTGATAACATTACTCAAAATAATATTAAATTGTTATTTGCACACGTCTAAATTGATCGCAAGTGAACATTAATATTTATCATTATGAAAATCCCTGAAAAATCATCTTAATAAGTCAGTGAAATACCCATTTCCAATAGTTGTTCATGTATGTAACCAGATAGATTTTTCTGTTATATCACCTACTAATTTATTTGAGTATTTTACTCAGTGACAGTTCTTTGGGGGTTGCACCCACACTGTGTACCTATCCACACCCCAGTAACCACTAAACTACACCTATCCACACCCCAGTAACCACTAAACTCCGCCCACAGAATACCCATAACCCCACCCATAAAACACCTTTCACTTTGCCTTCATGCTTTCCTGGCAAGCATTCACACCATTATCAGATATTACAGTTGCCACCATTTTTAATAATTCAAAATACCATGTAATGTTTTTCACATGGGAATTCTAGTGTATTAACATGGGAATTAGAGTTAAAGGGACATACAACCCAATTTTTTTTCTTTCACGATTCAGACAGAGAATACAATTTTAAACAACATTGCAGTTTACTTCTATTATCAAATTTGCGTCATTCTTTTGGTATCCTTTGTTGAAGAAACAGCAATGCATTACTAGGAGCTAGTTAACACATGGGGTAAGCCAATAACATGAGGCATATAGGTGCAACCACCAATCAGCTCCTGAGCCTACCTAGGTATCATTTTCAACAAAGGATACAAAGATAACAATGCAAATGAAATATTAGAAGTAAATTGGAAAGTTATTTCAAATCACAAGCTCTATCTAAATCGTGAAAGAAAATATTTGGGTTTCATATCTTTTTAAATCAGTTTTTAAAATTGCAAAGTAATATAATTATTTATGTATATTTGTTTAAACATTTGCTATAAACCTATATGCTCCTGCAAAGCTTTATGAGAATAATTTGTCTCTATATTTGCATTTTATTTTCTGTAGCAAATCATGTCCGCCCAACATCGCTAAATGCCGACAGCATACGCTGTCAGCATTTAACAGAGCACAAGCATTTCACCAGAATCCCGCCCCCTGGGGGTGTCAATCATCCCGATGATTGCAGTTCACTGCCTCAGACCGCTGCTTCTTAACTTAAAGGGCCATGATACCCAAATGTTGAAACACTTGAAAGTGATGCAGCATAGCTGTAAAAAGCTGACTAGAAAATATCACCTCAACATATCTATGTAAAAAAGAAAGATATTTTACCTAAAAAATTCCTCAGTAGCCACATCCCATTGTAAAGGACTTCTAATCAGCAAATCAGTATGTCTGTCCCAGGACAGCGGAAGGAGCGAGCTTTCATGCACACTCATCTTATTTCCCTATTCAGTTTAAGGAAGTTTATGAAGCTATGAAGTTTTTAGGAAGCTATGAAATCTCATGAGAGTTAAGTGAAATTTCATGAGATCACAGTAAAAGAGTTCATGACCTCAGCACTGCTGATGCTGATTGGCTGCTGTTCATCTCTTCATATTATTTTTTTTTACCTGCAGCTGGGCAGCAGCTAAGTATAACATTTTACACAGAACTTACTCAGCTGAGCTCAGGAAATTGTGAGGTAAAATGTCTTCCTTTTTTACATAGAGATGCTCAGGTGATATTTTCCTGTCAGCTTTTTACAGTTATACTGCATCACTTTCAAGTGATTTAGCATATGAGTATTATGTCCCTTTAAAGTGTCAGTAAACCTAAAATATAATGTTATATAATTCTGCACATAGTGCAGAATTATATAACATTATATTAGTGTTATCGTTATAAATTTTTTTAAAATGTCAGTTTTTCAGACCCGTTCTCTGCGCTCTTCTGAGCGGGTCTGTTTTTATTACACAGCGCATAGGGCCAGCTGTATAGTCACAGCCCGGCCCGACCGCGCCATAACACTAAGTGCAGCTCGCTCCTGCTCTGTCTGACAGCATTTGAAATAAAATAGTATTAAGGGAGAGGTCTCAAACACTGTCATTTTTCTATTTGATCTAAAATATAGATTAAGGCGATTTTTTTCTGCCTCTACATTTGTGTTTTTGCAACCTATGAACTTTCCTGAAATTTAGCACTATTCGTTAATTCAATAGCTGCATCAAACTTCAACTTTTATTTACTTTACTTACACACAAATGCAAACCCACACATACATACAGACACACACAGATACACTCACACACACACACACATGCACATACACACACAGACACAAATACACACATACACACGGCACACATATACAGACACATATATACACATACTCACATATACACACAGATACACACATACACCTATATACACAATCACGCACACACGCAGACACATGTATACACACATAAAAACACATACCCTTGACCGCTTCTCACTCCCTCCCCTCTTTTCATATACAATATCTCTTCCCCCAATAACCCTTCCCCCAAAAACTGTTTTTCTTTCATAAGATGATAAGAGTCCAAAGATGTTCATAATATGTTGGATATATTTCCTGCCATCATCCCGAAAGAAAGAAATTTATCAGTAAGTGTTTATTTTTTATTTTTAACCTTTTACATTATATTTATTATGACTTAATTAACCTCCATTCATTTACTTAGGTGCCATTGTAATATTTTTAAATGCCCAATAGGAAGAGTTAATATGTAATATCATGTAATATCAGGAGTTAAATGTGAAGATTATGCGAAAGCGCAAAGCTCTACAACGATGTAATGCACAATAAGAATGCTACTAACACTTTTAATTTAGTCCTTAGAGGTTCAGGGTGATTAGCGAAGAAATGCTCTAGGTAAACATTTACTTTGTTCTGGTTAAATTTTCACTGGTAATAAATGAATAGCTAGTGTCTAAGGTACACTCTTCTCTATCTATCTATCTATCTATCTATCTATCTATCTATATATACAGTATCTCATAAAAGTGAGTACACCCCTCACATTTTTGTAAATATTTTATTGTATCTTTTCATGCGACAACACTGAAGAAATGACACTATGCTACAATGTAAAGTAGTGAGTGTACAGCCTGTATAACAGTGTAAATTTGCTGTCCCCTCAAAATAACTCAACACACAGCCATTAATGTCTAAACCGTTGGCAACAAAAGTGAGTACACCCCTAAGTGGAAATGTCCAAATTGGGCCCAAATTGTCAATATTTTGTGTAGCTACCATTATTTTCCAGCACTGCCTTAACCCTCTTGGGCATGGGGTTCACCAGAGCTTCACAGGTTACCAGTGTAGTCCTCTTCCACTCATTCATGACTACATCACAGAGCTGTAGTTTGGGGTTGTTATCATGTTTGAATACTGTCCTGCAGCCCAGTCTTCGAAGAGAGGGGATCATGCTCTGCTTCAGTATGTCACGGTACATGTTGGCATTCATGGTTCCCTCAATGAACTGTAGCTCCCTAGTGCTAGCAGCACTCATGCAGGCCCAGACCATGACACTCCCATTGAAATGCTTGACTGTAGGCAAGACACACTTGTCTTTGTACTCCTCTCCTGGTTGCCGCCACACACGCTTGACACCATCTAAACCAAATAAGTTTATCTTGGTCTCATCAGACCACAGGACATGGTTCCAGTAATCCAGTTCCTTAGTCTGCTTGTCTTCAGCAAACTGTTTGAGGGCTTTCTTGTGCATCATCTTTAGAAGTGGCTTCCTTCTGGGTCGACAGCCATGCAGACCAATTTGATGCAGTGTGAGGCATATGGTTTGAGCACTGAAGAACTGGGAGATTCCTGGTCTCTTCCCTGTTTTTGTAGAATACAGATATTGGCATTTGTGAAAATGTTTGCGGGTTATGTTTCCTTTGTAAGATATGACATAAAGAGATCGGTCAGGTCAATTTATAATATTCAATGGACAAGCCTTTAGGTCCCACTTTTTTGCCTGCTGACATTTTTTTAATGGCTAATAGTACTTCTTTTACCAAGATAGAAGCATTCATTTAGTCTCTTTGCTCTGATATCACTCTAGGTAGCCTCACTTCCACATTTTGTTCCAGAATGCAGATTGTCTATTTTTATCAGTTCCCTAACTCTTATAAAGATCTTGATAATAGTCTCTAAACCCTTCCATTATTTCTACTGTAGTTAATTTACATTTATTTTCAAAGCAAAAAACAAAAGATTTGGGGGAAGATAATCTGAGTACAATTTCTATTAAAGGACCAGTCAACACAGTAGATTTGTATAATCAACAAATGCAAGATAACAAGACAATGCAATAGCACTTAGTCTGAACTTCAAATGAGTAGTAGATTTTTTTTCTGACAATTTTAAAAGTTATGTCTTTTTTCCACTCCCCCTGTACCATGTGACAGCCATCAGCCATTCACAAATGCATACACGTACCATGTGACAGCCATCAGCCATTCACAAACGCATACACACTTATTCTTGCACATGCTCAGTAGGAGCTGGTGACTCAAAATTTTAAATATAAAAAGACTGTGCACATTTAGTTAATGGAAGTAAATTGAAAAGTTGTTTAAAATGGCATGCTCTATCTGAATAATGAAAGTTTAATTTTGATTGAGTGTCCCTTTAATTTACATATTTTGCTCCCAAAACAATAAAACGTCCCTTGAGCATGCTGTTGTGCCATATTGAAGTCCATTTTGATAATCAATGGGGCATCTGGTGCTGATAGTAACTAAGAGCTCGCTTCCATTAAGCCGTAATTCCGTTTGCGTGCACTTGCAAACCGATAAATATGCTGTTGGATGCAATATCGTTTATCGACTGCTTCCAACGGCCCGTTATAACCCAATTTCGGCAACCGAACTCCAGCTGCCGAAAACATTATTGTGTCCCATACAAAGTATAGGAAGCCGCTAATCTTTAAATTATACCCGGGTTCTAATGCCTGCACAAACCATAAATACACTATCGGAGGCTGCTGATACACTAACAAAAATTACACCCAGCTCAACTATGTATAAAACAGGAAAATGGTACTCTTTGAGACCTTTTTCCCATCGAAAAAATCTAACCCGTCACTTCAAAACCCCTCTATCCGCCAACCCCCCACATCGCAACTTATAATAAATGTATTAACCACTAAACTGCCATACCCCCACATCGCAAAGTACCTATTTAAACTATTAACCCCTAATCCGCCATCCCCCCCACCACTAAACTGCCATGCCCCCACATCGCAAAGTACCTATTTAAACTATTAACCCCAAATCCGCCATCCCCCCACATGGCAACTTATAATACATGTATTAACCACTACACCATGCCATGCCCCACAGCGCAAACTATCTATTAAATCTATTAACCCCTAATCCACCATGCCTCCACAGCGCAAACTATCTATTTAAACTATTAACCCCTAATCTGCCATTAACCCACATCGCAATTAACCTAATAAATCTATGAACCCCTAAAGCGCCAAACCCCACAACGCAAATAATTAATCACTAAGCCCCCTAACTTAACATCCCCTAAATTAACCCCATTACATAAATTAAAATAATCCTAAATTACAATTAAAATAAAAAAAGCTAACATTACTTTAAAAATAAAAAACTAAGTTTAAATTAAGCTAAAATTACAGAAAATAAAAAAGTCTAACATTACATAAAATAATAAACAAAATTATCAAAAATTAAAAAATTAAACATAATCCCTATGAAAATAAAAAAGCCCCTCAAAATAAAAACACCCCCTAATCTAATACTAAACTACCAATAGCCCTTAAAAGGGTCTTTTGTAGGGCATTGTCCTAAGTTAAACAGCTCTTTTACCTTTAAAAAAAAAACTAAGGCCTAGATTTGGAGTTTGGCGGTAGCAGTGAAAACCAGCGTTAGAGGCTCCTAACGCTGGTTTTAGGCTACCGCCGGTATTTGGAGTCACTGAAAAAAGGGTCTAACGCTCACTTTTCAGCCGCAACTTTTCCATACCGCAGATCCCCTTACGTAAATTACGTATCCTATCTTTTCAATGGGATCTTCCTAACTCCGGTATTTAGAGTCGTGTCTGAAGTGAGCGTTAGAGCTCTAACGACAAAACTCCAGCCGCAGAAAAAAAGCAGGAGTTAAGAGCTTTCTGGGCTAACACCGGTTCATAAAGCTCTTAACTACTGTACCCTAAAGTACACTAACACCCATAAACTACCTATGTACCCCTAAACTGAGGTCCCCCCACATCGCCGCCACTCTATTTTTTTTTAACCCCTAATCTGCCGACCGCAAAGCGCCGCCAGCTAAGTTATCCCTATGTACCCCTAATCTGCTGCCCCTAACACCGCCGACCCCTATATTTATTAACCCCTAACCTGCCCCCCACAACGTCGCCGCCAGCTACTTACAATAATTAACCCCTAATCTGCCGACCGCAAAGCGCCGCCACCTACATTATAGCTATGTACCCCTAATCTGCTGCCCCTAACACCGCCGACCCCTATATTATATTTATTAACCCCTAATCTGCCCCCCTCAACGTCGCCTCCACCTGCCTACACTTATTAACCCCTAATCTGCCGAGCGGACCGCACCGCTATTATAATAAAGTTATTAACCCCTAATCCGCCTCACTAACCCTATAATAAATAGTATTAACCCCTAATCTGCCCTTCCTAACATCGCCGACACCTAACTTCAATTATTAACCCCTAATCTGCCGACCGGAGCTCATCGCTATTCTAATAAATGGATTAACCCCTAAAGCTAAGTCTAACCCTAACACTAACACACCCCTAAATTAAATATAATTTAAAACTATCTATCCTATTTAAAGATAAATACTTACCTGTACAATAAATCCTAATATAGCTACAATATAAATTATAATTACATAGTGGCTATTTTAGGATTAATATTTATTTTACAGGCAACTTTGTAATTATTTTAACCAGGTACAATAGCTATTAAATAGTTAAGAACTATTTAATAGTTACCTAGTTAAAATAAATACAAAATTACCTGTAAAATAAATCCTAACCTAAGTTACAATTAAACCTAACACTATACTATCATTAAATTAATTAAATAAAATACCTACAATTACACCTAACACTACACTATCAATAAATAAATTAAATACAATTCCTACAAATAACTACAATGAAATAAACTAACTAAAGTACAAAAAATAAAAAAGAACTAAGTTACAAAAAATAAAAAAATATTTACAAACATAAGAAAAATATTACAACAATTTTAAACTAATTACACCTACTCTAAGCCCCCTAATAAAATAACAAAGCCCCCCAAAATAAAAAATGCCCTGTTCCGATCAGCCAATAGAATGCAAGATCAATCTGATTGGCTGATCGGATCAGCCAATCGGATTGAACTTGATTCTGATTGGCTGATTCCATCAGCCAATCAGAATATTCCTACCTTAATTCCGATTGGCTGATAGAATCCTATCAGCCAATCGGAATTCGAGGGACGCCATCTTGGATGACGTCATTTAAAGGAACCGTCATTCGTCGTTCAGTCGTCGGGCCGGATGGATGTTCCGCGCTGGAGGTCTTCAGGATGCTGCCGCTTCGCTCCGGATGGAAGACCATAGAAGATGTCGCCTGGATGAAGACTTCAATCGGATGGAAGATCCTCTTCTGCCCCGCTTGGATGAAGACTTCGACCGGATCATGGACCTCTTCAGCCCCCCGCTTGGGCTTGCATCAGGACATCGGAGGAGCTCTTCAGGACGGATCGGTGAACCTGGTAGGGTGAAGACAAGGTAGGAAGATCTTCAGGGGCTTAGTGTTAGGTTTATTTAAGGGGGGTTTGGGTTAGATTAGGGGTATGTGGGTGGTGGGTTGTAATGTTGGGGGGGGTATTGTATGTTTCTTTTTACAGGCAAAAGAGCTGAAATTCTTGGGGCATGCCCCGCAAAGGGCCCTGTTCAGGGCTGGTAAGGTAAAAGAGCTTTTAACTTTTTTAATTTAGAATAGGGTAGGGCATTTTTTTATTTTGGGGGCTTTGTTATTTTATTAGGGGGCTTAGAGTAGGTGTAATTAGTTTAAAATTGTTGTAATATTTTTCTTATGTTTGTAAATATTTTTTTATTTTTTGTAACTTAGTTCTTTTTTATTTTTTGTACTTTAGTTAGTTTATTTCATTGTAGTTATTTGTAGGAATTGTATTTAATTTATTTATTGATAGTGTAGTGTTAGGTGTAATTGTAGGTATTTTATTTAATTCATTTAATGATAGTATAGTGTTAGGTTTAATTGTAACTTAGGTTAGGATTTATTTTACAGGTAATTTTGTATTTATTTTAACTAGGTAACTATTAAATAGTTCTTAACTATTTAATAGCTATTGTACCTGGTTAAAATAATTACAAAGTTGCCTGTAAAATAAATATTAATCCTAAAATAGCTACTATGTAATTATAATTTATATTATAGCTATATTAGGATTTATTGTACAGGTAAGTATTTATCTTTAAATAGGAATAATTTATTTAATAAGAGTTAATTAATTTCGTTAGATTTAAATTATATTTAACTTAGGGGGGTGTTAGACTTAGCTTTAGGGGTTAATACATTTATTAGAATAGCGGTGAGCTCCGGTCGGCAGATTAGGGGTTAATGTTTGAAGTTAGGTGTCGGCGATGTTAGGGAGGGCAGATTAGGGGTTAATACTATTTATTATAGGGTTAGTGATGCGGATTAGGGGTTAATAACTTTATTATAGTAGCGCTCAGGTCCGGTCGGCAGATTAGGGGTTAATCAGTGTAGGCAGGTGGAGGCGACGTTGTGGGGGGCAGATTAGGGGTTAATAAATATAATATAGGGGTCGGCGGTGTTAGGGGCACATAAGGATAATGTAAGTAGCGGCGGTTTACGGAGCGGCAGATTAGGAGTTAAAAATAATATGCAGGGGTCAGCGATAGCGGGGGCGGCAGATTAGGGGTTAATAAGTGTAAGGTTAGGGGTGTTTAGACTCGGGGTACATGTTAGAGTGTTAGGTGCAGACGTAGGAAGTGTTTCCCCATAGGAAACAATGGGGCTGCGTTAGGAGCTGAACGCGGCTTTTTTGCAGGTGTTAGGTTTTTTTTCAGCTCAAACAGCCCAATTTTATCCTATGGGGGAATCGTGCACGAGCACGTTTTTGAGGCTGGCCGCGTCCGTAAGCAACTCTGGTATCGAGAGTTGCAGATGCGTTAAAAATGCTCTACACTCCTTTTTTGGAGCCTAACGCAGCCTTTTTTTGGACTCTCAATACCAGAGTTAATTTTATGGTGCGGCCAGAAAAAAGGCAGCGTTAGCTACGCGGGTCGTTACCGACAAAACTCTAAATCTAGCCGTAAGTTCCCCCGAACAGTAAAAAAAAAACCCCACCACCAGACCCCCCAAAATAAAAAAAAATCTAACACTAAAAAATCCTAAACTACCCATTGTCCCTAAAGGGGCATTTGTGTGGGCCCTAAGTTCCCCCTTACAGTAAAACCCCCCACCCACCAAACCCCATAAAATAAAAAAAAACCTAACACTAAAAAATCCTAAACTACCCATTGCCCTTAAAGGGGCATTTGTGTGGGCCTTAAGTTACCCCTTACAATAAAACCCCACACCCACAAAACCCCCCAAAATAAAAAAAAAACCTAACACTAAAAAATCCTAAACTACCCATTGCCCCTAAAGGGGCATTTGTATGGGCATTGCCCTTAAAAGGGCATTCAGCTCTTTTACTGCCCTTAAAGGGGGGTTAAGCTCTTTTTCAATTGCCCAAAATCCTTAATCTAAAAAATAAAAAAATTAAAAGCCTAACTCTAACCCCCAGATAGGTACTCATGGTTCCTGAAGTCCGGCGGTGAAGTCTTCTTCAAAGTGGTGACCTCTTCTATCTTCATCCAGGACCGCGGAACTGAAGATCGGCGACCGCGGAACCATGGAGCGCGGAGGATCCTCTTTGTACGATCGCCACTGTACACTGAATAGTGAATTTAAGGTACGCGATTAAATATGGCCAATAGGATTAGAGCTACTGAAATCCTATTGGCTGTTCAAATCGGCCAATAGGGTTTCAGTAGATCTCATCCTATTGGCTGATTTGAATTTGAAGAATCAAATCAGCCAATAGGAATGCAAGGGGTGCCATATTTAATTGCGTACCTTAAATTCACTATTCAGTGTAACGCAGCGATCGAACAAAGAGGATCCTCCACGCTCCATGGTTGCCAGTCTTCAGTTCCATGGTCACCAGTCTTCAGTTCCGCGGTCCTGGATGAAGATAGAAGAGGTCGCCGCTAGGAAGACTTCACCGCCGGACTTCAGGAACCATGAGTACCTATCTGGGGGTTAGAGTTAGGCTTTTTTTTAGAAAAAAAAAAATGTTAAATTAGGGATTTTGGGCAATTTAAAAAAAGATGAATGTCCTTTTAAGGGCAGTGAAAGAGCTGAATACCCTTTTAAGGGCAATGCTCATGCAAATGCCCCTTGAGAGGTAGACATTGCGCGTGCGTTAGGTGTTGGAAGCGTTAACACAACGCTAACACACCTACACGAAAAAAGCGACTGCTCGCAAAGCAGTAACCTTTTCAATGGAAACCTGGTACTAAAATGGAACCGTAAATTACTTCTAGCTGTAGGCTGCTTCGGTAGCTTACGGCTCCATTTTTAACGGCTCAATGGAAGCCAGCTCTAAGTTGGTAATTTAGACCAAAATTTATTTTTCTCAAACAAAGTTATTTGCAAAATTATAAATCTACCTTCCTTGTAAATTACACTCTACTGGATACATACATGCTGGTCTTTCACCCCACATCTGGTGTGTGCATTATTTCCCCCACCCATCCTCTCTAACTAAGCATGTTCCACTGATCCTGTTCCTGTAGGAGGACTACCTCAGCTTTCACTTTGTTAAATCTAGAAAGTATAATTGATTTCTTAGCTGAAGATGTAACCCCTACCACATATCAGGTTATCATTTTTATTCATTGACAGTCAAGCCTATTTTGGACATATCAAAAACACATCATAAAGCAAGAATGGGTGAGTAACAGATACATTAAATTAAGTAAAAACATAATACAATTGAAATGAACATATAACAATAGAGGGTCTCATCTGCCCATACACAGTACCCCCTTGAGTCCAGATGCCTTACAAAGGATGGATGAAAATAGTTTGTTAGTCCTGCAATCAGTGCCAGATTGGGCCACTGGGACTTTTCCAGGGGGGCCGCTGCAAGCTGGGCTGGCTGACCTGTCAAATAGAGCAGCATCTATTCCAGCAAAATACAGTATGCGTTCTGTTTTATTTGTAAATGTGCCCCATTACCGGCACTTTGTGTCCCTTTGATGATGCCTCCCCCTTGCTCACATGCTCATACTTTTACGTTTCTATGATTTGCCTGGTTTATCAGTGCAGTAGGTGTCAGGGTTTTATCTCTGCTCTGTTTGCCATGTGCTGCTGGCAGCCATTTTACTCACCTCCCTTGCTGACTCTGGTGCATACTGTGTGATGCTGCTCATTTCCTGCATTTCCTTTTATGACCAGACTGGTGTACATCATCAGTGTGAGACAGGATGTAGTCTCAGAATTGTGATGTCATCACTTATTATTTAAAGGGCCTCTGTTCAGTATGCTTTGCCCTTGCATTGTCTCAGATCTGTTTGTGAGAGCTCCTGTGTATTACCTGGCTGTCTGACGTCCCTCCTGGTTCCTGATCCCTGGCTTGTTCCTGACTCTGCTATTCTCCTTATTCCTGATTCCAGCTCGTCTGACTACTCGCTTTGGCTCCTGACTCGGCTCGTCTGACTATTCGCTTTGGCTCCTGACTCGGCTCGCCTGACGACCAGTTCTGGTTTTGATTCCTGGCTTGTTATTTGTCTTATGGACTTTTTATTATTTTTTGCTATTAATAAAGGTGTGATTATTTTTGCACTTCTCGTCTCAGTCTGATTCCTGGTATCCTGACAGTAGGGACACCTTAGTCAGAAATTAAGGAATGTGACCCCCCCCCCAGTGCTGGCAGACCGACAGTAAATTCTTTAGCAATTGTTTTGTTCCGGTGCCATAATTTATCACTGCTCTTGATTTATAAGACATCTTCTATGTAAACACTGCAGCTCTGTTTTTATTGCTTCATCTAATGTTTGCTCCAAATTGCAGGTATTCAACACACTTTTCAACACTAAATATACTGTGTATATATATATATATATATATATATATATATATACATATATATACACACCCTGTGTATATTGTATGTATGTATATATATATATATATATATATATATATATATATATAGTCACGTTGATTGGAGTAGCCGTGTTAGTCCAGAGATTTAGATATCAAAATAACAAGAGTATTGCATTGAGCAATGATACTTTTTTTATTGGAGTAACTATACATTTATAAGATGACAAGCTTTCGGAAGAATGTCTTCCTTTTTCAGGTCTGAAGGTCAGTATTGCTTTAGACTTGAAAAAGACATTCTTCCAAAAGCTTGTCATTTTATAAATGTATAGTTAGTTCAATAAAAAAGTATCATTGCTCAATGCAATACTCTTGTTATTTTGATATATATATATATATATATATATATATATATATATATATATATATATATACACATGCATACATATACTGTATATAATGTGTGTGGGTATATATATATATATATATATATATATATATATATATATATATATAGTAATATATATATAAACACAATTGTGTATTTCTATGTGTATATATAAATATTTTATACAAAATTCTGTTGTCTTGAGTGTTTATCTATCTATCTTTCTATCTATCTATCTTAACATAATATACAGGCCCATTTATCAAGCTCCGTACAGAACTTGAAGGTCCGTGTTGCTGGCGAGTCTTCAGACTCGCCAGAAACACAACTTATGAAGCAGCGGTCACAAAGACCGCTGCTCCATAACCCTGTCCGCCTGAGCAGGCGGACAGGAATCGCCGGAAATCAACCTGATCGAATATGATCGGGTTGATTGACACCTCCCTGCTGGCGGCCGATTGGCCGCGAGTCAGCAGGGGGCGGCGTTGCACCAGCAGCTCTTGTGAGCTGCTGGTGCAATGTTAAATGCGGAGAGCGTATTGCTCTCCGCATTTAGCGAGGTCTTGCGGACCTGATCCTCAGTGTCAGATCAGGTCCGCAAGCCCTTTGATAAATGGGCCTGATAGACTCAACATATAAAAATAGGGCTGATCTTTAATTTTTCCAGGGCTGCTTTTTATTCCCAGTCCGGCCCTGTCTGCAGTGACATTACTTGGAGTGTTGAGAAGATACTTCTGTAACAGTCTGAAGCCAGCTCTAAGTCTGAAGAGAAATAAGAACACAAAACAAAACAAACCAACAAACAAGCAAAAAACAACAACAACCATAGTAGTATTAAAAACAACTGTGCCAACAGCTACTGGTAAAAGTATTAGATCCAAAAATAGTCTCTCTTGTCTTTGCCTCTTCAGCTGAAAAATCTTGAAAGATTTGAATCTTGGTGTCTTGATTGTTCAATTCAGGGAGCTGGCGATATGCCTGAAGGATTGCAGTCTTTGCTTGATAATTTAGTACTTTAGCCATTATTTGTCTTGGGTCTCTCTTATCTATTTATGGTCTTTCTGGGCCCACTCAATGAACTTGTTCCTCTACAATTGGGAGCACCTTGTGGAATATTAAGGAGCTTTGGTAGCTGCTCTTGCATATCAAGGAGATATTTATTCTGTACCAACTCTGAAAGACCCACAATTCTCAAGTTGTTATGTCTAGAGCGGTTTTACAGGTCTTCCATGTGGTTTTGTAGTGTGGCCACTTGTCTGTGCAATATTAATATGGTGCTTTGTGTCTCATTTTGTTGGTCTTCGATGTCTAATATACACTGTTATGCATGACTTAGGCATCCTGCATACTGACTACAAATAGTATGCATATTCTCCATAGGCGTTTCCTCCACTGAAGGAAGGGAGCGTGGTTCCACATGTATCACTGTAGTGTGTTTTTGACACTACTTTAGCCCTCAACACTGGGCTGATTTATCAACTTTCATATGTTCCGAAAAAAAGATTTTATCAAAAAGGCTTTCAGGTTACTTTATACCTATGAGGCAGAGATCTGAAAAATGTCACCAAAAATGAGTGGAGATGTCCATCATGTATCAAGGTATCAAATAGTTGGTAAAAGACAACACTATGGAGCTTCTCCCTAGACAAGGTGTCAGCAACCTTGGGCCCCCAGATGTTTTGGAAATACATTTCCCATGATGCTCAGACAGCCTATAGAGTGCCTCAGCATCATGGGAAATGTAGTTCCAAAACATATGGGGGCCCAAGTTTGATGACCCCTGCCCTAGATAATCTGGAATATGTATATGACATAACACAGTGCTGTAGTAGTATTGTTATCAGGCCGCTAGTAGATGACAGACAAGGCCAGATAAATAAAAGTTTTAAAAATAGAATTACTGCTGGATTTGAGAAGAAAATGTTCTAAAATATACTGACAGTATTCAGCAAAATCATCCTTGGCACAAACGTAAAACTTCAATCTGAGAAATAACAATTGTCATAGTCCTTGTTACAAGCAGGTTGAAGACTTTCAGTAAACCCAAACAGAAGAGCACATACTCTGTCTATAAGACATACATTTGCAGAAGAGTAGATCAAGCAAGAAGTAATATTGCAGGTTTTATTATTAATGAAGGAGTGTGAAATTGGGTTTGAACCTTTGGGAGCAGAAGATATCAAAAGGAGAAACAGGGAAGTGGTCCTGATTGTTACCCAGTGTAGGATAGCACCAAACCTTCCTTCTCATCCTCTTTTCCCAACTTTTATATGGTGTGCAGATTATTTCATACAGTCACATAAACATTAGTGTTGCAATTAAGCCATATATAAAAAAAACAAAAACTCTGGATTACCAGATGGTATCTGAGAAGTTATTGGCAAAACATGAGCTAGTGCCTCAGAGACAAGGCTCAATATAAATAAATAAGTCAGCAGGCAGTCCTTGAATAGGTTGCAGCCACAGTCCCTCTAGAATACATTCATACATACATTCCACTTAGGCAGCTAGAGAATCAATGATTATAATTCCATGTCAGGCCTTAGTTGCTATATAGCAGAGAGCAGTCCGATGGATATGTAGGCCACTTTGTGCGCTTTTATTTGTCAATCCATACCCATACCTCCCTCTTGAGTAGACGCACTAGTTGTAACAGGTGAGTCGATACGAAGGACTGGTTTAGATGGTGCGGATCTCACTTGCCGGCCCCCTCCGTGACATACCAGGGGCAAAAGCAATTATGTTATGCCCTTCACGCCAATACCTCCAGCTGGGGTGGCACAGTAGCTTCCCCAGAGACAGATGTCCAGCAAGGAAAGAGCATGGGGGATCTAGGAACCATGTTATTTTAGAGTTATTACTGCTACAGACAAAGTGCTCTTTTTATTAAAGAAAAGAGGACAATGGATATATGTAATAGGTTTCTACTTATTAACCTTGTTAGATACGTTGGTTGGGTTAACATAAATAGTAGTACTTTAAGCAACAATTAGAATTCATCAAATACGAGCAGATCCCACAAAGAGGTGGGTATGCTAAAAAAAGAATTGTTTTTTTGCATCTGTGTATACTAGAATAAAGGTACATTAAAATATCACTTTTAATTAGTTTAAAGTAAAAAAAGCAGCAAAAATAGAAACAGCAACTCCTGATCTGCATTCTACACTTTAAACTGATGTGTACAAGAAGACAACAATATCACTGATTAAACTCCAAGATGGTGGCGCCCAGTATGAAGATGCAGAACTTCCCTTACCAGCACTTATAAAGGGTTAAAATAAGAGAACAGCTTTAAAGAGAACTATAGGCACAAGAGAGAAAAATAGTATGGTGAGTAGAAACTATCGGCTAGATTTGGAGTTTTGACGGTAAAGACCTGCGGTGCTAACGAGCCTTTTTTTTCCAGCGAACCCTTAAGCCAACGCTGGTATTACGAGTTTTCTGAATGGCTGCGTTAGCCTTAGAAAAGTGAGCGTTGAGCCAAATTTAGATCCACTTCAGCCCTCAATACCAGTTGCTTACGGTAGCGGTAAGCTGGAAAAACGTGCTTGTGCACGATTTCCCCATAGGATACAATGGGGCTGAGCTGGCTAAAAAAAAAACTAACACCTGCAAAAAAGCAGCGTTCAGCTCCTAACGCAGCCCCATTGTTTCCTATGGGGAAAGGAATTTTATGTCTACACTTAACACCCTAACATGAACCCCGAGTCTAAACACCCCTAACCTTACACTTATTAACCTCTAATCTGCCGCCCCCGCTATCGCTGACACCTACATTATATTATTAACCCCTAATCTGCCGCTCCGGACACTGTCGCAACCTACATTATAGCTATGAACCTCTAATCTGCTGCCCCTAACATCGCCGACACCTATATTATATTTATTAACCCCTAATCTGCCCCCCCCCAACGTCGCCGCCACCTACCTACACTTATTAACCCCTAATCTACCGACCGGACATTGCCGCCACTATAATAAATGTATTAACCCCTAATCCGCGGCACTCCCGCCTCGCAAACACTATAATAAATTTTATTAACCCCTAATCTGCCCTCCCTAACATCGCCGCCACCTACCTACAATTCTTAACCCCAAATCTCCCGCCCCCAACGTCGCCGCTACTATAATAAAGTTATTAACCCCTAAACCTAAGTCTAACCCTAACCCTAACACCCCCCTAAGTTAAATATAATTTAAATAAAACAAACTAAAATTACTATAATTAAAATTTTTTATCCTATTTAATAATAAATACTTACCTATAAAATAAACCCTAATATAGCTACAATATAACTAATAGTTACATGGTAGCTATTTTAGGATTTATATTTATTTTACAGGCAACTTTGTATTTATTTTAACTAGGTACAACTGTTTAATAGCTACCTAGCTAACCTAAGTTACAAATACACCTAACACTACACTATCAATAAATTAATTAAATAAATTAACTACAATTATCTAAAATAAAATACAATTAAATAAACTAAACTATAATACAAAAAAAAACACCAAATTGCAAAAAATAAAAAAATATTACAAGAATTTTAATCTAATTACACCTAATCTAAGCCCCCTAATAAAATAAAAAAGCCCCCCCCCCAAAAAAAAAATAATTCCCTACCCTATACTAAATTACAAAGTAATCAGCTCTTTTACCAGCCATTAAAAGGGCTTTTTGCGGGGCATTGCCCCAAAGTAATCAGCTCTTTTACCTGTAAAAAAAAATACAATCCCCCCCCAACATTACAACCCACCACCCACACACCCCTACTCTAAAACCCACCCGATCCCCCCTTAAAAAAACCTAACACTACCCCCCTGAAGATCACCCTACCTTGAGCAGTGTTCAGCAAGCCGGCCACCGATGGGACAGAAGAAGATTCTATCAGCCAATCGGAATTAAGGTAGGAAAAATCTGATTGGATCAGCCAATAGAATTGACCTCGCATTCTACAATGTAACTATTAGTTATATTATAGCTATATTAGGGTTTATTTTATAGGTAAGTATTTATTTTTAAATAGGATTCATTTTTTTAATTATAGTAATTTTAGTTTGTTTTATTTAAATTATATTTAACTTAGGGGGGTGTTAGGGTTAGGTTTAGACTTAGGTTTAGGGGTTAATAACTTTATTATAGTAGCGGCGACGTTGGGGGTGGGAGATTAGGGGTTAATAATTGTAGGTAGGTGGCGGCGATGTTAGGGAGGGCAGATTAGGGGTTAATAAAATGTATTATAGTGTTTGCGAGGCGGGAGTGCGGCGGTTTAGGGGTTAATACATTTATTATATTGGTGGCGATGTCCGTCAGCAGATTAAGGGTTAATAAGTGTAGGTAGGTGGTGGCGACGTTGGAGGGCAGATTAGGGGTTAATAAATATAATGTAGGTGTCGGCGATGTTAGGGGCAGCAGATTAGGGGTTCATAGCTATAATGTAGGTGGCGGCGGTGTCTGGTCGGCAGATTAGGGGTTAAATAATTTTATTATAGGGTTTGCGATGTGTCGGGTCTCGGTTTAGGGGTTCATAGGTAGTTTATGGGTGTTAGTGTACTTTGTAGCACTGTAGTTAAGAGCTTTATGTTTCGGCGTTAGCCCATAAAACTCTTAACTACTGACTTTTTTAGACGGTAGGAGTCTTGGCGGTAGAGGCTGTACCGCTCACTTCTTCCAAGACTCGTAATACCGGCGTTAGATAAATCCCATTAAAAAGATAGGATATGCAATTGACGTAAGGGGATTTGCGGTAGCCAAAAGTCGCGGAAGAAAAGTGAGCGGTACACCTGTACCTGCCATACTCGTAATACCAGCGGGCGTTAAAAAGCAGCGTTAGGACCCCTTAACGCTGCTTTTTAAGGCTAACACAGAACTCTAAATCTAGGTGTATGCATTTAATGTCCATTTAACACATCACGCTTTTCATGTGTTGGGACTGGAATTCACAAAACATGAAAAATATACAAATTTACTGGGGCATTTCTGGGTAAATTAACCTATTGCTCTCAATCACTGCTGCAGCAAAGATAAAAAATGACTATGTACCTCATAAAATGCCACCTGCTTGTGAAACTTTCAATCGTGTTTTAGCAAGTCCTTAACATATCTGCATTTATTGTTCTCAGCAGCCCCAAGACAGCAGTCAGCCGTAAAGTTATTCTTCCTATGCCAATTATGTGCTTGAGAGTAAAAGAGGTGATAAGGAGCTTGTGAAAAAAAAGTTTGAAGAACCCTGCTTTAACCTACATTAAAGGGCTTTAACAGTACAAAAGGAAAATCCTCTAATATATTAGAGCATTTTTCTTATTGCAGTATTACTTGCATATATCCACTTATTTAACCTATACAAAGTGATTACATAATTAAAGTCAGTTCCAGAGCAGCAATGCACTGCTGGGAGCTAGCTGGACACATCTGGTGAGCCAATGACAAAAGATAAATGTGTGCAGCCACCAATCAACAGCTAGCTCCCAGTAGTGCATTGCTGTTGCAGAGAATTGGTACATATCCTTTTTAACAAAGTTACCCAAGAGAACAAAGTAAAAGTGAATTCAAGTGACATGCTCTGGGCGTGGCTCTGTTGCAAAGTGTCCCTGGAAATTGTTTTCAAATGTTGGTAACTATGGATTTAAATACTTTGTAATACTTTTGTATGCATAGTACCCTCAGAAAGATAGTGCAGTACTGTAAATCAGAAAGGTTTTAATGGTTCTTTTTATTAAATATAGACTATTATTTGCATTTTAGAACACACAAAAAGAAAACCAAAAGATACAGGCAGATTTTAACTCACAGACAGAAAAAATAGTAATTTTTGATCATTTTATTTAAAAAAATATTAATTCCTTTTATAATCAAATTTGCTTTGCTCTCTTGGAATTCTTTGTTGAAAGCTAAACCTAGATAGGCTCATATGCTAATTTCTAAGCCCTTGACGGCCACCTCTTATCTCAGTGCATTTTTTTCTTTTTTTTTTACAGCTAGACAGCGCTAGTTCATGTGTGCCATATAGATAACAGTTCTCACTCCCGTGGAGTTATTTAGAACTAAAATAAGGGGGCAGTATTTAATTACAACAATGCATATACAAACGGCCACCTATATCCTGTGCAATGTCTATGGCCCTAATGCGTATTGCCCCACATTCTGGACCACCTTGCTTGCGAAATTGGCTATTCACAACACTTCACGTCTAATAATTGGAGGAGACTTCAATTTAGCACAAACACTGCCATTGGATAGGTTTAGAGACCCCTCCCTAAGGATTACAACCAATAAAGACATATCCAGATATAAAAGGGAGACTCGACTAATACATACATTCAAGGAAACACTAGGCCTGACCGATGTATGGAGAACACAAAATCCAGACCAGAGGGACTATACCTGCATTTCCAAGTCACATAATACCTTGTCACGCATTGACTTCTTCCTGACCTCGGCTGCACTGTCGCCCCAGATTCACTCACCTACGATAGGTCAGGTCACGATATCGGATCATGCCCCAATACATATAAAATTGCAACCTGTACCGCAGAAACAACCAAGTAAATCCTGGAGATTCCCCTCCCACCTGTATAATAATATAGGCTTTCGTCAGTGCCTTACACAGGCATGGACGCATTATCTATCAGACAATAACCAACACTTAGATAACCTAGACCTCCTATGGCACACCTCTAAAGCAGTCCTGAGGGGTCATATTACTGCCTTCGTAGCACATACTAATAAAATTTCCAGACGGACAGACAGCGACCTCTTGACGCAATTAACAGAGGCATACAACAACTACCTTTCTAAACCTTCCTATATAACGAGACAAACATACTACGATCTAAAAAAAACTAGAGATACCTTTTTAGAGCAGCAAGACAGTAGACATACTATCTACAGACAAGGACACTTTTATAGACATGGCAACAAAGCGGGTAAATTACTAGCCAACTTGGTCAAAGCCCACAACCCTAAGTCATTTATTACTGCTATTCGGACGGAATCGGGACTGACAACACAGTCTGAGGAGATCTTGACTGAATTTGTTAAGTATTACCAAACTCTGTACTCCCAACAACACATAGATATAGGGAAAAAAAGTGAATTCTGGAGAGATCTTGTAGTCCCTACCCTCACAGACGAACAAAGAGAAAATTTAAATGCCCCAATATCCCAGCAGGAAGTCTCCAAAGGGATTAAACGACTCAAACTACACAAAGCGGCAGGCCCTGATGGACTGCCAGCAGAGTACTATAAGATTTTGGAGAAAGAGGTTAGCCCCATATTAGCATCCCTATACACGGAATATCTACTACATAATACCCGCCCCAACTGTCGCTTTACTGAAGCTAACATTTGCATCATTCCCAAACCGGACAGAGACCCCACACTCACCCCTTCTTACAGACCTATTTCGTTGCTTAACAGCGACTATAAATTACTGACGACTATACTAGCAAACAGACTGGCAAAGGTTTTACCCCTGTTGGTGCACCCGGATCAAACGGGTTTCATTACCGGACGCTCCTCAGTGGTAAATCTAAGAAAGACCCTGGCGGTGTCCGCCCATTATTGGTATGGTACCCACTCAGACACAGACTCTAACTTACCAGATGCTTGCCTTTTGGCGCTAGACGCCGAAAAGGCTTTTGATAGAATTGAGTGGGACCACCTGTACTCCTCCATGACACAGTTTGGCGTCACGGGTGCTTTCTTTAACCTCATCCAAAAGCTATATGCAGCTCCCAAAGCCTCACTGATCATCAATGGAGGGCTATCTACTTCCTTTGCTCTACAAAGGGGAACTCGACAGGGATGCCCCCTGTCGCCCCTCCTCTTCGACTTGGCCATAGAGCCCCTAGCTTGTTATATCCGACAGCACAGTGAGGGATTAGAGATAAACGGAATCAGACAACACCTCTCGCTTTATGCTGACGATCTCCTCTTGTTTGTAGGCAACCCAGAGTTCGGTATACCCAAACTTATCGAAATCATTGACAGTTTCGGATCATTCTCCGGTTACAAAATTAACAGAGATAAATCAGAGTTAACTTGGCTGAAAAACACTACACATAACACGCTACTAAACAGCGGATTCAAAGTGACAGAGGGCACATTTAAATACCTGGGCATACAAGTACACGTTGACCCCTCCAAATTATACCCTCTAAACATAGGCAGGATGGTCCAGAACGTTAGAGACACATTACAAGGATGGAGCGGACTTCCACTGTCACTGACTGGTAGAATACATCTTTTTAAAATGATAGCTCTACCCAAGATACTCTACCCCTTACAAATGCTCCCCTTGTTGCTGACCCACAAAGACATTAAAACACTCCAATCTGCTTTAGGCCAATTCGTCTGGCAAGGTAAGAAACAAAGAATAAATAGAACGACTTTGGCCATGCCGTATGAGAAGGGAGGACTACGCCTTCCAAATATTGCCTGGTATAACTGGGCGACACTGACGAAAATAGTTCTGGACTGGCTGACTGGAAATGGACAATTTACCACCCCTATTCTAGAGACTAGCATAGCATGCCCGATGCATCTAGCCTTCCTACCACATGCCAGGCTTAACTCTTTACCTCCAAAAATCCAACATCATATACTATTTAGAGACCCACTGAGAGCATGGGCTAGGCTGGGCAAGTTATGGGGCATACAATTTACTGCTAGCAAATTCCTCCCAATTCAGGGTAACCTTTCTTTCTTACCTGGATACACCACTGAAGTATTTCGGGCATGGCAGGAAAAGGGTCTCACCAGAATCGGGCAACTATTTAACCCCCTAACTCTTACGGTTCATCCCTTTCCAGATTTACAAAACACGTACTCGCTCCCAAACACACATAGATTTGCTTATTTACAGTGTAGGCACTATGTCACACAATTAAAAGCTGATGGTCTCCTACACACAGAAAATAATAATCTGACCGCATTATGCTCACTGGCTAAACAGGGTTCTTATAAGCTGGCAAACACATATAGCCTAGTACTCAGGCATTTTGACACCCTTACCACTCAAAAACTGACATCAAAATGGTCTAGATGTAGAATCATACAGATTGACGGCGAACGGCTCCTAAACAGTTTAACTGAAGTTAGATCCATCACGTTATCAGCAAACCTGAGAGAGACACACATCAAAATACTGCAACAAGCTTACATTACCCCAGGTCTCAGGGCCAAATGGATCCCGGGAGCACAAGATGTATGTGTTAAATGTAACTATGCGAATCCTGACTGGGTTCACCTATTCTGGGACTGTCCTAAACTACAGTGGTTCTGGGGTAAATTAACCTACTGGATATCTAAAGTCATAAAAACTCGAGTCTCCCTTTCCGCACAAAGAGTCTTGTTCTTACTCCCAGAACACAATGTCCGCCCCTATGATACTTTTGTTTCTGTGTCTATTTTGACTGCAAAACAAGTGATCCTACAACACTGGGCAGATAGCTCATCCCCACCTTTTCGAAAACTACTTACCAAGATACACACACAGATGCTCATAGAACAAGCGGATGTTAGGGGGAATATTGAACAGAGGATAGCTAAGTACATAAAGAAATGGGAACCTTACCTACTACATCTGCCTGACACTATCAGGGAACGTGTCCTATATCCATTTAGAGGCAGCGACTTCATCCTGAAGGAAAACCTTAGGGGAAAGTGGTGTTTTTCTAACATAATCACGCAATAGATAGGTACATTCCAACACAATATGCCTCATACACCTCTTACTCCAGTATATCACGAAGCGGCTGGCGGTCCAAGGGAGCTCCGGGTAAGTAGGGGATACCACAGACTTTGGTGGTGTATCCCCCTTTCTTTCTTTATTTTCTTTAGTTTTTCTTTGTTTGTTATAATTTTTCTTTCTCTTTTTTGATTTCTTTTTCTTTGTTTATTGTTGTTGTTTATTGTAAATATTTAAAGGAAAATGAGGAAAAAGGAGAGGAGAGGAGGCATGAACTTTGATTTCTATGATACCCTGACACAGGACTATTAAGTCATACTCAATGGACTTTCTTTATACGATGCTAAAGTCAGAGTCCTGTATAAGCTGAGATATACTTACTTTCTTATGTATGTATTGCATTTCAATGCTGTTATTGTTTTTCCTTTCTTGGTGCCTATTTCTCCCTCCTGTGGTATAAATAAAAGTTTTAAAAAAAAAAAAAAATAAGGGGGCAGTCTGCAGAGGCTTAGATAAAAGGTAATCACAGAGGCAAAAAGTATTAATATAACCGTGTTGTTTATGCAAAACTGGGGAATTTGTAATAAAGGGATTATCTTTTAAACAATTTCTGGAGTTGACTGTCCTTTTAAGCAAGCATCATTACCACAATTTTCCTACTTGCCTTATATTCTCACCTGTATTGCAACTTTACAACCATTCAAGGATTGATTAATAATGATGTGTTGTCTGTATTTCCCAATCTCTGACTATAATATATCTGTAAAAATCAAAGGGCGTGTAGCAGTCATTCACTACCAAAAACGTCATAAGTCAAAGAGCAAACACAGAAAAGCAATGAGCAGTGGATTTCTATAACAAATATTCTGAGTATATCGGTGAGTACCAATAATATAGTTAAAATATCTTACATAGAAAACTTTATTGTAATGTTTTAACAATGTTAAAAATATGTTTCTCCAGATGCAATGTCTAAATTACCCTGGTATAGTTCAAATTAGATGCATAATTTTAGTGTTTTATAGGAAACTATTAAGTATATAATTATTATAAAATATATAATTATTATCAAATTATGATATTGTTTAGACTGTACCTCAAGGTACATCATATACCTAACAACTTGCCAACAGCAATATGTAGTATGCTCAAGTCGTATGTTAAAAGATAGAACAAGAGAACAACTAAATGACATCCAAACAGATCCAACAAAAACTAGGGCAGCTAAACATTTTGCAACGCATCACAACCCTATACAGGCTTTTCAAATTCAAGCAATTGAGTTTATACCCAAGTCATTGAGATGAGGTGACAGATTCAAAAAACTTCTGTTTAGGGAGGAGAAGTGGATTTTCTTCTTACAAACTAAAGAACCCAAAGGTATTAATGCAAGAAGGGATTTAGATCTATTTCAGGGATAAAGCCCTTAAAAGTTAATCTCTTCCCTAGTTCATAGTGCTATAGTGCTAATATATACTGAGTGTATCTAGTAATAATAGTAAATTCACTTATGTTCTAGTTATGTTCCTCTCTAGAAAATACTCCTGTACTATATAATTGTATGTATGCTTCTTTTATATAAACACATAATTTAATTATCATACTTTCTAAATTACTATTTTCAATTCTTATGTAACTATTTGAAGAACCCTCCACATGACATAGGAAACAATGGTATAATAATAATTATTTTGCATTAAAATCTGCATGTCCCTTTCCATGTCATCTGCCAACATATATACATAGAATGTAAAACAAAAGTGCAAGATGGATTTTCATCACACTGAGTGAACTTAATGATGTAATATATGCGGACATTAAGACACTTAGCCATTCATGCGTAACATATACCAATACATATACTATATGCACATGAACTATTTCCTGATATTCTCTAAAATTCCCCTGTCCCTGAAGTGCATATATATGTCCTTTCATTTTATTTGTAATTAATATTTTAAGTCTTTTTTTTATGCCTTCGATCTATATAGCATAAACACTATTGTTCACTGTGAAGATTCTTTTTTGCATATAAATTCTTAATACTTTAGACTTAGGGGTATATTTATGTAAGTGCAAGCAGACATGATACGATGTAGCTTATGTCCGCTGCACATCGATAAATGCAGACAGCATACGCTTGTGAACTGCTGGTGCAATGCTGCCCCCTGCAGATTCGCGGCCAATCGGCCGCTAGCAGGGGGTGTGAATTAACCCGATCGTATGCGATCAGGTTAATTTCTGTCCGCTGCCTCACGGAGCTTGATAAATGGGCCCCTTACTGTCAGAAATGTCCGTTTAGCAACAAATGTATCAGTTTGTGTGAAATATGCTAATTGTATTCTACTTAGTAACTCCTTACACACACGAAATTGAATTTTGTTATTGGCTAAATCTCGGCCGATACGTCACTTCCGGTTTTGGAAAATGGGCGTTGAGCTCAGTGACAAAATCGACCGGGCATTTAAAAGCTGGCGCTTCCAATTCAAAGGCATGTCACCTTTGAAAAAGCCTCAGCGAAACACGTCAGGTGACGCATGTGGAGGGTCAGAGGTATCGCTCTCTCTATTTTTCTATTACTGCTCTGTCCAGGTCTGTACAATTGACTTTTTATTGTAACTTTGAATAAATGCTACGTTTTATTTTCACTTGCTATCAGTTTGGACTTTATAAGAGTCAGTATTTGCCTTAACACTCTGTTATTACTTACACTTACGTGTTTTACATCGCATGAAGATTAGAAATTTCAAATAGCACCATTGTGCTTATTTTTTGGGCTAACACAGCGTTTTTTTCCAATCTCTATGTTTTTCAAAGTCTATATTACCCTGGTATAGTTCAAATTCGATGCATAATTAAATTATGTGTATTCCACATGTATTTGTTTAAAATGTAGTGTTTTCTAGGAAGCTTTTAAGTATATAATTATTATAAAATATATAATTATCAAATTATGATATGGTATTTGAAGATATCACTTCGTGCTATAATTAGAATGGGAATACAATTCAGTTTGCATCTGAAAAATACTTTTTACACTACATTATTTAAAGAAGGAAATCAAAATTAAATAGAATTTTTTTATTTTTTTTATTTTTTTATTACTGCAGTATAATTGTTTCTAGTTATTAATATGATTTTTATACCTGTATTTTCACTCATTTGTAAATACAATTTGATTCTAAACAATATTGAAAATGCAAAATGGAGTTTGTATTGTACCAACCAATTTTTATAAACCAAATCATTTCTATTATGGTTACATTATTTTAAGCATGGATCTTAGAACTAATATGTTGAGTGGTCATTATGGTACCAGTAGGAGAGTCATTTTTGTCCTAGGTAACGCAAAAGACATGTAAAATACCAGACTTCTATGGAAATGTATAACCTTTGACAACTTAGAGAATAGTGAATCCTACAGTATTGATTGGGGATATTTGCATTTCCCATAATATTGTATATTTAACCCCTTCATGATCAGGTTACATTAAAAGTTTTTCTTTGGTCAGTAACATAATGTAAATGGTATAGCCTCACTGATTGGTTCAGGGGCTGGAGGGGAACCAATCAGCTCCCTTCAGATACACCAAGATTCAGGCTGTGAGACACAACATAGATATAAGTGCACAGAGAAATGTACAGATCTTGACACTATCTTGATAATTATTTCAATATGGTATTTAACTTACACAGAGAAAGTTCTGTGTAAAAAGTTATACTTCAGTTACTGACCAGCTGCAGGTAAAAAAAAAAAAGAAATAAAGAAATGAACAGCAGCCAATCAGCATCAGCAGTGCTGAGGTCATGAACAATTTTACTGTGATCTCATGAGATTTCACTTAACTCTCATGAGATTTCATTGTAAACTTCCTTACACTGAATAGGGAAATAAGATGAGTGTGCACGAAGCTCAATCTTTTGGCTGTCCCGGGACAGACATACTGATTTGCTGCTTAAAGTCCTTTGCAATGGAGTTTGAATACTTAGGGCATTTTGAGGTAAAATATCTTTCTTTTACATAGAGATGTTCAGGTGATATTTTCTAGTCACCTTTTTACAGCTATGCTGCATCACTTTCAAGTGTTTCAACATTTGGGTATCATGGCCCTTTAACAGATTATTGATGCCACATTTAAACCACATGTTCTATAGCTTATTAGATAGATTTGGGACATAGGCATAAGGTATATAAGAACTAAGAATAATAATTAACATTAAATCAAACCCCAAATCTTTTTTTTTTAGTAATCATTGTTTGAAATGTATTTCACAAAAAAAACCAGATTAAGACTTCTGGCTTTTATGTTTTCAATGGGAAACTTTGATATAGTAAAGGGATATGAAACACAATTTTTCTTTCATGATTCAGATACAACATACAATTATAAACAAGTTTCCATTTTACTTCTATTATCAAATTTGCGTCATTCTCTTTGCATCCTTTAATTAAGGAGCAGCAATGTACTACTGGAAACTATTTAAAGATAGCTGCATATATGTGCAACCACCAATCAGCAGCTAGCTCCCAGCAGTGTATTGCTGCTCCTGAGTCTACCTAGCTATGCTTTTCAACATAGGATACCAAGAGAACAAAACACATTTGATAATAAAATGATATTGTAAAGTTGTATAAAATTACATGCAATATCTTGAACATTAAACCTTAATTTTGAATTTACTGTCACTTTAATATATAAGCCTTAACCCCCTTACAACCGATGTAACCTATACTTTAAATGGTCGTTAAAGGGTTTCCTAGTGCAGCTTTGCCGGAAACAACAAAACTGTGCTAGTACTGCATGACTCACTTCAAGAGGCATGCAGATATAGGGGGCGATTTACCAATGTCTGGCGGACATGATACGCTGTAGCGTATCATGTCTGCCAGACATCACTGAATGCCGACAGCATACGATGTCAGGATTTATCATTACACAAGCAGTTCTGGTGAACTGCTTGTGCAATGCTGCCCCTGCAGATTCCCTAGAAGGGCTGTTAATCAACCCGATCGTATAGTATCAGGCGGATTGATGTCCGCAGCCTCAGAGGCAGTGGACCAGTTAAGGAGCAGAGCTCTTAAGACCGCTGCATCATAACTGCTGTTTCCGGCAAGCCTAAAGGCATCAGGGGCCATTTAGCCCTTGATAAAATCGGCCCGATAGCGCAGTCCTGCCGACAAGCCTGGGCTTGTTTAACGACTGCCGATGTACAGGGTACATCAGTGGTCGTTGAGGGGGTAAAAGGGACACCCAAAAAATGTATTTCCTGAATCATACAGAGCATTCAGGGTTTTCTTTAAAAAAAAATCCTATTTATTTCTATTATCAAATTTACTTCCTCTGATATTATTTCTTGAAGAGATACCTAGGTCGGTAGTGTGCTCAGCTGAAGAACTTTATGGCAGCCGTTTGGCAAGAATGGCTAAATTTTGTAATAGAAGAAGATTAGAAAGTTTAATAAAATAGTAAATCTCTTAATGATTCAGCAATAGAATCATACTGAACCTGTTAATTGTGAAATTGTGATAAGGTCGGGGATTGGCTACAGCTTGTGTTTCTTGATGAACTCAAGAGATAAGATAGGGTCTGGCTTCTGAACCAAATAAGAGTTATGTAAAAAAAAAATATGTTTTTTTTTCTCATTATGATTCATAAAATGTTTTATTGGGAATTAAAGTTTCAGTTTATTGTCCTTAAAGGAACTGGAAAACAACTTTTTTTTCTTTCATGATTTAGATAGAGAATACAATTTTAAACAACTTTCCAATTTACTTCTATTATCTATTTTGCTTCCTTCTATTAGTATCTTTTTTTGAAGAAACAGCAATCACATGGGTGAGGCAATAACATGAGGCATCCATGCGCAGCCACCAATCAGCAACTAATTAGCCTAGCTAGATATGATTTTCAACAAAGGATACCAAGAAAAAGAAACAAATTCGATGATAGAAATAAATTGGAAATATGTTTAAAATTCGATACTTTCTTCAAATCACGAGAGAAAATTTTGGTTTTCACGTCCCTTTAAGCATTTTAAGTTTATCTGTTGCATATGAGATATTATTTTTAGGAATATAAATTAATATTTCTAAAATATGATTACTATTTTCACTCAAACAATAAAACTTAAAGTGATGGTAAATTTAAATGGACATTAAACCCAAACAATTTCTTTCATGATTTAGATAGAGCATACATACTGTATGTAAACAACTTTCCAATTTACTTCTATCATCTATTTTGCTTCATTCTCTTGTAATCCTTTCTTGAAGAAGCAGCAATGCACTACTGGGAACTAGCTTAACACATTGGTAAGCCAATCACAAAAAAGCATATATGGGCAACCACCAATCAGTAGCTAGCTCCCAGCATCTGAGCCTAGCTAGATATGCTTTTCAACAAAGGATACCAAGGGAACAAAGCAAATTAGATAAAATAATTATAGTTGTTTACATGTGTTTGCTCTGTCTCAATCATGAAAGAAACATTTTGGGCTTCATGTCCCTTTAACATTAGTTTAACTTGCTATTAGATCCTACATGGTCTGTCACTTAACAACACAAACACAGAAAATGCAAAGTTAATGTAATGTGTTTAAATGCTTACAATATGTGTCAAAACGTCACAAATACAAGCAACCAACCAGATGGAAGAACAATATCTTCCCTACAGAGCCATCAATCATCCCAGATACAGAAGAATTTAGTAGAAGTCTCCCTTGAGCATTGCAGCTGTACACTCGCTTGTCAGTTCCTCCTCCACAGACTCAAAGACATCTGTTACAAAATACAGATGCCCCGATATTCAAAACTGTCTGAATATTCTATAAAAAGGGGCGTTACCAGCAAGTGGCGAAGTTGCTCCCATCGAAGTCAATGGGAGCGCAACGTCACCGCCCACATCGCCACGCATCTGCATTTTACTGCGGGTGGGGGGTCCTATTCCAAGTGTAGGCACACATATTGCTGTGGGGACCTAAGTTTTACAGCCCCTACACTAACTAGCTCAGGCGATGTTGTCCAGTCAGCTGATAGCTAGCGAGACAAATATGGCTGCTACCCTCCTTGTAACCTGCACTTTGCTGCTTTGAACATATTGGTCTTGTGTCAATGTGTCCAAAGTAAAGTGCAGGCTTCTCCCACTAGAAATCCTCGCTAAATCCCCCTAAACGCCTATACCTATGTCACGGATTCCCTACACTCCCCCTGCACCGCCTCCCTACCTCCCACCGACCGCCTACACCTATGTCACAGCTAACCTACACTCCACCTACACCTATATGCAGCCTAACCTACACACACCCTGAACGCCCAGCTATGTCCCTAATACCACCTACACTGACGTCATGTGTAAATAACACTACCCTGGAACACCCCAGCTATCTGCCTACTGTCAAAAATAAATTGCTATAATAAACTAAACTATAAATCCTAAACCTCCCCATTATTTTTTTTTTTTTTTTTTGGTTTTATAAAACTTTTATTGAAATATAATTGCGATACAATACAATGCAGATTCTAGAAACAATTGTACAGTTGGTAGGTGTGTACCTGTGGCCTCACTCTATGCAAGAGTCCATGGGGTTTAAAGTCTAAGTGGTCCTTGCATTGGGGCATATTGAGTGAGGGGATTCAATGACAGTCCTCTTAGTTGTGGCAAGTTCCCAGTTTGTTAAGACTGTAACGCAATTGGAAGATAAGTGAGTCCGTGCGTTTCAGCTGCAACGTACATGGCTGTAAACAGTTATTAACAGTTGTAAACAGTTATAAACAAATAACAAATGCCTTTCTGTCCTTTAGTATCGCCTTACCTGCCTATGTAACATAAGAGTAATGTATAGTGAAGGGGAAAGAGGGAGGGGAAAGGTGAAAAAAGAGGGGGGGGGGGGGGAGAGGAGAGGGAGAGGGGAGAGGAGGGGAGGGGGGGGAGGGGGGGGTCTGGTCGGAGGCATTGTTCCCTACGGGGCGCCGGGCGGGGTAGAGTGTGTCGTCTCTCTCAGGGTGTGGGAGAGAGACTCCCAGTAGAACCGGACTTCGTGAAAGAAGGCCAGGTTACCATTCTTGAAGAAGGAATACTCTTCCCCCTCCAAGAGTTCCGAGATGTGGTGGAACCATTCCTGGGTCGTGGGGACATTTGAGGATTTCCATTTCCGGGAGATGAGTGCCTTCGCACTATTTATGGTAATTTGTAGGAGTTTCCATCTGATCTTGCAGATCTTGCCATATTTGTGGTTCAGGAGGGCAGTGAGGGGTGATAAGCTAAATGTTGGACCCATGAGCTCTTTAAGGAATCTCTCTACTCTCTTCCAGAAAGGGGAGATCACTGGACAGTACCACCATATATGGGCCATCGTTCCCACTGCCCCGCACCCCCTCCAGCAAGTGGCGCCTGCTCTTGGGTAAATTTGTTTAATTCTTTCGGGTGTGAGGTACCAACGGAATAGGATCTTATGATTCAGTTCTAAGATTCTAGCTAGGGACGAGGACTTGGAAGTGCTATATAGAATCGCCAGCCATTGCTCTTCAGATATTTCTCTTCCTAGTTCTGCTTGCCAGTGGAGCTTGTATGAGGGGGGCATTGCCATAGGGGTTTTGTCCAACATTTTCTTTGCTATAGAAAGGGAGCTACGGGGCGGGTAGCCTGACAGGCACAGTTTTTCAAATGGGGTTGGTTCTCTAGTTAGACTGTCCTTGTGGGGTGAGATTTTCAGGAGGTGTGTCAGTTGGGCATATTTGAGCCAGGAGGAGAAGCTCCCCCCAGCTATGTCTGTCATTTGTGAGCGCGTTTTTAGAGTGTGGTTAGAGACTAGGTTGGCAAATGGGGTTGTGTTAGACATGCCGCTTGGGCAATGCCTCTCCGCCAATAGACCTCCCAGGAATTCGGCGTTGTGTGATATTGGTGTCATCGGGGAGATAGGGGAAGAAATACCCTTGTCTTTGGCTCGTATTACGTCCCAGGTCTTGAAAAGGTGGGCATAGAGTTGGGATGTCTTTGCGAGGGGTGGTCGGGCTGAGGGGCTGATCCAAGCTAGGGGGCCCAGGTTAGGGGAGGTTAGAAGGAATGAGTCGATAGATGCCCATGCTTTGCTATTTGTGTTGTCATGCCATTCAAGAACTCTCTGCATCACTAATGCCTTATAATATTGTTGGATCGAGGGTACACCCAATCCACCCGCTCCCAATGGGGACATAATAACTTTTTTGCTAATGCGTGGTTTAATACTGCCCCAGATGAATGAGTTTAGCATTGACTGTATTTGGTGGAGGTATGTGTTTGGTAGGTGTATTGGCACAGCCTGCATTATGTAAAGCAGCCGTGGGAGGGCTGTCATCTTGACCGCCTGTATGCGGCCCCACCACGAAAGTGGCTTGTTTTGCCAGTTGTCTAGCTCTTTCTTGAGTTTATGCATAATAGGTATGTAGTTATGTTTAAACAGTTTGCCACTATTTGGGGTAAGATAGACACCAAGGTATTTAATTTTGTCGTAGTTTAGTTTGTAGGGGCAGCAATTCGCCAAAGCTGCAAACTGCTACCTTTCAATGTTTATATTTAAAATCTCAGATTTCCTAGCGTTGATGAGGAAGTTGGAGTGGGCACTAAATCTATCAAACTCTCCTAATAGGTGAGGTAGTGAGGTACTCGGGTGGGTGAGTAGAAGTAGGACATCGTCCGCGTAGAGTGTTACTTTATATGTGTTAGGACCTAGCTCTATTCCTGTAATGTTGGGGTTATTTCTGATCTGAGAGGCCAGGACTTCCATTGAGATGGCGAAAAGGAGTGGAGACAAGGGGCATCCCTGCCTCGTCCCGTTTCTTATCTCGAAGCTGTCAGAGAGAATACCATTGGCCCTAACCCGTGCCGAGGGTTGGGAGTATAGGCTGAGAATTCTTTGGATCATTACCCTTCCTATGCCAAAGGCGGACAGACAAGAATGGAGGAACTCCCAGTCCAGCCGGTCAAAGGCTTTTTCAGCGTCGGTTGATATTACAATTGACGGTGCGTTAGACCGGCTGGACTGTTCTATTAGGTGGAGTACCCGGATGGTATTGTCTCGTGCTTCCCTTCTGGGAATGAACCCTGTTTGGTCTACATGGATGATTTCGGGAAGGATTGTGTTCAGTCGTGTCGCTAATATTTTTGCGTAAAGTTTGATATCAGAATTTAGTAGCGAGATAGGTCTATAATTTTCCACTTTTTGGGGGTCCCTGTCCGCCTTTGGTAAAACAATGATATGGGCTTCTAAGGTGTGTTTGGGCCATGGTACCTGCTTATCTATTGTAGCAAACATGGAGGTTAGGTGTGGGGCTAATAGCTGTCTAAACTGTTTATAGTATATGTTGGTGAACCCGTCGGGCCCAGGGCTCTTGCGTAGTGGAAGGGATTTTATTGCTAGGAGTACCTCCGAGGTAGTTATAGGAGCTTCCAGGGTTTCTGATAGCTCTGGGGGGAGTACCGGTAGGGCGGCTTCCCCAATGTACTGTTCCCGCGCCTGTGGGGTGGCCGCGAGTGGGGGGCTCGGTAGGTTGTATAAGTTGTTATAGAAAGACCTGAATTGGTCCACGATTTGGTGGCTGCTAAGGGCTTGATGGCCGGCAGAGTCGATTAGACTGTGTATGTAGGAACTGAGTTTTTGTTCCTTGAGAGATTTAGCTAGGGAGGGGCCTATCTTATTGGAGGTAGCTAGGTACATTTTCTTCAGGAAGAATGCCTTCGTTTGAGCTTCTTTATAGATTAGTCTATTTAAGTCATTCCTCGCCTGTCTCAGTTTATCTGTTAAGTTCTTGTCTTGTGGGGACATTTTGTGCTGTAGCTCTATGTCACGAATGCTCTGTGTCGCGGACCTATATGATTCTCGGTATTGTTTAGTCAGCTGTGCTTTGTGTTTAATTATTTCGCCTCTGATTACACATTTGTGGGCCTCCCATAGGGTATGCAGTGCTATATCTGGTGTATTGTTTAGTTCAAAATATTCTTTTAGTTTCTCTGCCAAGCGCGTGGACAACTCAGGTCTTTTTAGCAGTGATTCATCGAGCCTCCACACATAAGGGGAAAGGGGCCTATCTGACCAGTTTAATATGGTTGACACCATGGCATGATCTGTCCAGCTAATAGGTTCTATGTCGGCGTCCCTCACTAGGCTAAATTCTCAAATAGAGACTTCCCCACTGCATACTTTGCGTCCCATACCAGCAAGCGTGGAGGGGTAGGGATTATGTTCCACAGATCATTGCCGTTTCAATTGTCACAAATAGAGACAGACCCAGGGGGCAGATGGCTAATCCTTACTGGCCTTCTATACAATCGACCTATCACCCTGGCCAACATCTACACCCCAAACTCCAAACAGGCACAGTTTTTCAGAAAAGTCGCAAATAAGATACTCCAGGTTCAAAAGGGCTCTCTAGTCATGGCCGGGGATCTGAACGTAGCCCTTGACCCTTGCATTGACTGCTCCCTAAGCCGAGGCAGTGTACCCCTCAAAACCATCCAAGACATAACCACGACCACCCACAAACTTACCCTGATAGACATTTGGCGGGCGAAACATCCAGGCCAACGCGACTACACGTTTTTCTCTAACCCACACAGGTGCTACTCACGTATAAACTATATTTTCACTGACTAAACCTCCCCATTATAACTATGAAGCTATGTCACTAAAGTTATCATCAATAAAGGTATGGGGGTGGTTAGGAGATTAAGGCCTAAACCACCACCTCCCAACGCAAACTAGAACTACACTAACACCTAATCCCCCCTAAACAAATCTCCCTCTAAACTAAACCACCCCACTAAACTAATCCCACTATGTTACAATTAAACAAGCTAAGTTACAAAAAAATAAACTACAGTATCCAAAATAAAAAAATTATTATACCTAACACTTAATAACATGCCTTATAAAATAACCCCCCCAAAAAAATAAAATAACCCCTAACACTAAAATAAATTACAATAGACCTTTTGTAGGGCATTACACTAAGTGATCTTAACTCTTTTGTAAAAAACCTAGCTTACAAAATAAAATTAAAAATAACAAACCCTATTCTTAAAAATAAAAAACCCACCATGAGAAAACCCTATCTAACCCCAAAAGTCTTACTCCTTTTGATCCGACGTTGGGCCCTCTTCATCCAATGTCCAGGTGCCATGGGCCCATCTTCACAGTGGTGGAGGCGGGCTTCAGCGGCCTCTTCTGTAGCCTCCGCTCTGCAATCTTCTTCAACACCAGCCAATCGGAATGAAGTGATACCCCTATATATTGGGGTTCCTTGCTTCCGGGATTTCAGAGTGCGGCAGTGACCACATGAGTAGGAGGGCTCCCAGAAGAGAGCCCAAGAACCGAAGATTGCGGAGAGGAGGAAGAGCCCGCTGATGTCCATCTCTGACCCAATGAAGATGGGCCCCCGGTGCTTGGACTTTGGATGAAGAGGGCCCAATGTTAGATTAAGAGAAGCCGGAGTCCCCATCAACTGTAACACTTTTGGGGTTTGATAGAATTTGTTTGGGGTGGGTTTTTTATTTTTAAGAATAGGGTTTGTTATTTTTAATTTTATTTTGTGGGCTAGGTGTTTTACAGTAAGATTTTCCGACATTGCGCCCTCTTCATCCAAGGTCCCAGTGGAGGCAGATGTCAGCGGCCTCTTCCACAGCCTCTGCAAGGGGTTACCTTTATGTAGGTGGAGGGTTTTGTAACTTTTTTTTTTTTTGCAAAAGAGCTAAGATCACTTTAGAACAATGCCCTACAAAAGGCACTTTTAAGGGCTATTATTGTTTATTTTAGTGTTAGTGTTTGGGTTTTTTGTAACTTAGTGGGGTTAGTTTAGAGGGGGGTATAGTTTAGAGGGGGGTTAGTTTACAGTGGGGTTAAATGTTAGGTAGAGTAGGGTTAGATTTTGTTGTGTTTTTTTCTGTTTAGGTTTTTTATTTTTTTACTTAGATTTTTTTCAATATTTCTAACTTAGGGGGTTTAGTATAGAAGGGGGTTAGGTGTTAGGTTAGTTTGCGTTTGGGGTTTATGGCGGCATAGGGGTTTATAGGTAGATACTTGCATTGGGTATGTTGCGGCATAGCGGTTAATATTTAGATACTAGCTGTGGGTATGTGGAGGCATTGGGGTTAATAGTTAGATACTTGCGGTGGGTATGTGGTGGTTTAGGGGTTAATAGTTAGCAACTTGTGGTGGGTATATGGCGGCATAGGGTTTAATAGATAGATGCTAGCGGTGGGTATGTGGTGGTTTAGATCTTAAAGGGACAGTATACACCAATTTTCATATAACTGCATCTAATAGACATTACTATAAAGAATAAGATGCACAGATACTGATATAAAAATCCAGTATAAAACTGTTTAAAAACGTACTTAGAAGCTCTCAGTTTAGCTCTGTTGAAAAGGTAGCTTGAAAGCCCACTGCAAGTGGGAAATAAGACACTCCCCCCCCCCTTCTTTTGCATATGAAAAAACCCTTTACACAAACAGGAGCAAGCTGGAGAAGGTAGCTGACGGTATTCTCATAAAACTTTGGGGCTTGGTTAGTAGTCTGAAAATCAGAGCAATGTTATTAAAAATAAGCAAAACTATTAAAAAAACAAACACTTTATGGGCTATATAAATAGATCATCTACAAAACATTTATGCAAAGAAAAAAATGAGCGTATAATGTCCCTTTAATTAGTGTAGTGTTAGTTTGCGATTGTGTGGTACTTTGGTTTATGTGTATTAGGATCAGCTGTTAGACAGACAGCAGTTTTATTCTATGGATCTTTTTACTATACATCGCCAATATTGTTGGCGATGCTGGGTGTTGCCTAAGCCAGCATCACTGACCAATGGCGTGTATAGTAAAGGCCTCTCTGCGATGCCACTATGTCGGGAGCTTGGAATTTTCCGATAAGCTCGCTCTACATCAGCGGATCCCTTCGAATATTTTGCAGGACTTTTGATCATCGGGGTCATAGTGAGACAGCACATCCCCAACTCAAGGTAACTTTATTAGAAATGGTAATAGCTCATAAAAATTAGTGCACTTACTAGAAATAAAATGAAACATGCATCAAAAAAAGGCCCAAATATAAAATGTCAGGATCTGTGTGGTACGTCACCACAACTCCCTCCACATATTGCGTGAAGGATCTTCTGTATCACCACTATGGTGAAACATTGGAGCCAGGACTCAAACTACGGATACCAGTTAAAGACAAAATTACTCAGCATGTTTTCTCCGGTAAGCGTCTAGACTTTCTCAAGAGTCAGTTGTTACTGTGACATTTATAAAACGTTTTGTTTGCCGTTCTATTGGTTAATTTACCAGTTCCACCAAATGTTTATTTCATTGGCTGGTGGCTGTATTAATTCTTAAGATGTGATGATATAATTTGTTACATTTGTAGTAAAAGTACACAAAGGTTCATACAATGTACATAAAAGGAAAAGAAAAACATCCACCATTTGATACTAATCAGTTAAAATAAAAGAATAGATAAAACAATTCTTATATTAAAATGCTCCTTTTAAAAAGTTTATATAAAAAATCTAAAACATGCCTCACATTCCATTTTAGTATTTTCTTATTGTGTGTATAATTCTTTTAAAGAGACAGTCAACTCAAAAAACATTATTGTTTAAAAAGATAGATAATCCCTTTATTACCCATTCCCAGTTTTGCACAAAAAACACAGTTATATTAATACACTTTTTACCTCTGTGATTACCTTGTAGCTTTTTATTTATTATCTATTGCCTTGCATCTTAGCCAATTAATGCTGTGTTTATCACAACCCACGGGCGTGAACACAATGTTATCTATATGGCTCACATGAACTATAGCACTCCCCTGTTGTGAAAAGCAAATAAAAAAGCATGTGATTAAGAGGCTGTCTTTAGTGGTTTAGAAACAGGCATAAATTTAGAGGTTCAAAGTGTTGGCTGTGCAAAGCTGGGGAATGGGTAGTAAAGGCAAGCTACAGTTCTTTGAGGCATGGGGGCCTATTTATTAAAGGTCTCGCGGACCTGATCTGACAGTGCGGATCAGGTCCGCAAGACCTCGCTGAATGCGGAGAGCAATACGCTCTCCGCATTTAACATTGCACCAGCAGCTCACAAGAGCTGCTGGTGCAACGCTGCCCCCTGCTGACTCGCCGCCAGCAGGGAGGTGTCAATCAACCCGATCGTACTCGATTGAGTTGATTTCCGGCGATTCCTGTCCGCCTCATCAGAGCAGGCAGACAGGGTTATGGAGCAGCGGTCTTTAGACTGCTGCTTCATAACTAGTGTTTCTGGCGAGTCTGAAGACTCGCCAGAAATATGGGCCCACAAGCTCCGTTCGGAGCTTGATAAATGGGACCCATGGGGTTTTAAAATAGGGATACCGTTTTTTGTTTTTTTTGGTAATTTGTTTTTATTCTGTAATGGTAGGTTTGTTTTTTGTAATGTTAGTTTTTTATTTTTACGGTAAGGTTAGGTTATCTATTTTTAAAGATACTGTTATTTTTTTACAGGTAAGGTTAGTTTTTTGGGGGGGCAAACTTAGGGGGTGCTAGATTAGGGGGGTTAGCTGGTTAGGAAATTTAGATCTTTATTGGGTATTTTTAAGTGGGGGTTGTGGCAGTTTAGGGGTTTATAGAGTAGGGGGGTATTTTGCTATGTGTCGGCTTAGGGGTTAATAGTGTAGTGGGGAATTTGCGGTGGGCTATGCGACGGGTTAGCGATTAATAGTGTAGTGGCGACTTTGCGGTGGGCTAAACAACAGGTTAGGAGTTATTAGAGTAGAGGCGATTTGGGTTAGCGTTGTAGTCTATGGGAGAGCATGTTAATGCAGCCGTTATATTGTAAAGTCAGGTTAGTGCACAAACAAAAAAATATTTATTTTGAACTAATATGCGCGCTACCCAACACTCACATTAGAAGTCGAGCCGAGTTAGCATTAATTTTGGTGACAGCTATAAATGGGTCACTACAGTCTGCAATCAGTGACTGTGGAATGTATAATTGGAAAGCCAACAATTTTCACAATTAAAATAAAGCGGCACAATACAATGCCAAGTTTGTTTGTTTTGTTTGCATGGAAGCTTTGTGCTCACGAGAGAGCGCTTCCATGGGCTCCAATGGGACCCTCATTCTGATGCCAATAGACACGGCACAGAGAATCAAGCAGAGCAAAGGGGATAAGTTGCGCAGCAAAGTTTAAACATATATGTATATGAATATATATATATGTGTTTATATCTGTATATACACATACTAACACCTAAATATATATGTATATAAGTATATACACATACTAACACCTAAATATATATGTATATAAGTATATACACATACTAACACCTAAATATATATGTATATAAGTATATACACATACTAACACCTAAATATATATGTATATAAATATATACACATACTAACACCTAAATATATATGTATATAAGTATATACACATACTAACACCTAAATATATATGTATATAAATATATACACATACTAACACCTAAATATATATGTATATAAGTATATACACATACTAACACCTAAATATATATGTATATAAATATATACACATACTAACACCTAAATATATATGTATATAAGTATATACACATACTAACACCTAAATATATATGTATATAAGTATATACACATACTAACACCTAAATATATATGTATATAAGTATATACACATACTAACACCTAAATATATATGTATATCTGTATATACACATACTAACACCTAAATATATATGTATATAAGTATATACACATACTAACACCTAAATATATATATATATATATAAGTATATACACATACTAACACCTAAATATATATGTATATAAGTATATACACATACTAACACCTAAATATATATCTATATAAGTATATACACATACTAGCACCTAAATATATATGTATATAAGTATATACACATACTAACACCTAAATATATATGTATATAAGTATATACACATACTAACACCTAAATATATATGTATATAAATATATACACATACTAACACCTAAATATATATGTATATAAATATATACACATACTAACACCTAAATATATATGTATATAAGTATATACACATACTAGCACCTAAATATATATGTATATAAGTATATACACATACTAACACCTAAATATATATGTATATAAGTATATACACATACTAACACCTAAATATATATGTATATAAGTATATACACATACTAGCACCTAAATATATATGTATATAAGTATATACACATACTAGCACCTAAATATATATGTATATAAGTATATACACATACTAACACCTAAATATATATGTATATAAGTATATACACATACTAACACCTAAATATATATGTATATAACACAGTCCCCTATTCACCTTTATGTAAAGGCACTTTCAGTGCTGTTTTTTATTTTATTTTTTAAAACACCCCACATCCCCGCACTTTAACCCCTTGGGGCATATGTATCAATGTGCGAGCGGATTTGTGGCCAATCGGCCGCTAGCAGGGGGTGTCGTATTTGATCGGGTTGATTTCTGTCCGCCGCCTCAGAGCAGTCGGACAAGTTATGGAGCAGCGGTCTTTAGACTGCTGCTTTATAACTTCTGTTTCCGGCAAGCCTGAAGCCATACGGAGCTTGATAAATATGCCACCTTAATACTTTGTGCAGTTATTTTAATAAAACATAAAGATGGTCATATGTTTAATTTAAGAAAGGAACACTACACTTTATTTGGGGGCAAATAAAGGATATTTTTTTAATTAACCAGTAAATTTTACTAGCACGCGGTAGCATTAACCAGCCACTTGTAATGGCTGGTTATTTAACGTGCACCCGTAAACAGGAATGTTTGCCTGTTTACTGGTGCACATTAAATTAGAGCTCCACTTTCCCTCTAATTATGTGTGCCGCCATTTTTTTTTAAAGTTTCACTGCAGGTATCTTAAGGAGAGTTGCTGCACATGTGCAAATATGTCAGCACTGGAATGCAGTAAAAGCTACATTTCAGTATGGCGGAACTCATGACTAGAGGGTGGCAGGGAATAATCTCAATTCTATATTTATAAAATATATTTAGGCATTGATTACGCGTAGAGCGCAATATTGATCTTTCGCAAGCGCAATATTTGCCCTCCACTCATTACTACCAGAGCATGTAAATGTGCACTGGTATTACAGGCTGGGTACAATGCAAACGTGACCTGTCGTTCGCATTGCCTGGAAGCTCACTACATATATATTTAGAGTAAAAAGCCCCTTTTACCTCTATGTAAAGGTACTTTCAATGCCGGGTTTTTTCAAATTTTTTTTGTTAAAAAAATTAAAATGTTCATATTGTTTTTTTGTTTTTTTTAAAGAACTGTCCACTTTATCTGGGGGCAATTGGGGCAACGTTTTATCATTAAACTTTTAATGACTGGTTATTTAACATGCACCTGTAAACGGGAAAATTTGCCCCTTTACAGGTGCACGTTAAAATATCGCTCCACTTGTAATCTAGCCTTTAGTGTTTAACATTTTATGTTACAATCTCAATGTTTAATGTCCCTTTAACACTTCCTTAACATTAAAGGGACATACAATCCAACATGATTGAGAAGGGTTACTAAAAATAAAACAATAAACATGAACTATAATAAAATAAATTAAAATCCAGTCCTATTTCCTTGTTGGTATCACTTCACACTGTTATGTGCACTGCACCTTCCCCCCAACAGTAATACAGAGAAAAAAAAGTTCAGCAACACATCTTAAAGGGACATTAAACCCAAAAAATTTCTTTCATGATTCAGATAGAGAATACAATTTTAAACAACATTCACAATTACTTCTATTATCTAATTTGCTTCATTCTTTAGATATCGTTTGTTGAGTAAATAGAAATTGACATTGGTGAGCCAATCACATGAGGAATCTATGTGCAGCGACCAATCAGCAGCTACTGAGCCTATCTAGATATGCTTTTCAGCAAAGAATATCAAGACAATGAAGCAAATTAGATAATAGAAGTAAATTGGGAAGTTGTTTAAAATTGCATGCTCTATCTGAATCATGAAAGAAAATGTTTGTGTTTAATGTCCCTTTAAATTAACAACATATTTTTTTCCATACCAACAATTAAAACAGCAACAATGTTTTGAGCTCATGACCGCATTCATAAAGACGTTTAGAAATGCAATTGTATTCACGTGATGCTGCATTTGTTGCTATTAGAAACTCATAAAGCTTTCAGGACAGGAAGAAAAAATTACTCCTTTTTACTCATTGTAAGAGATCAGCCTGAAATTAATTTAAATGTTATTATCATTCTCATTTCCTTTCTGGATAAACAAACATTGTTCAGCAGATGAGTATAACAGACAATTATGTTCTGTGCAAGATAATTAAAGGGACATTGTACACTAGATTTTTCTTTGCATGTTTTGTAGATGATCCATTTATAAAGCCCATCTGGGTGTGATTTTGTAACAATGTATAGTTTTGCTTATTTTTAAATAACATTGTGCTGATTTTCTAACTTCTAACCAAGCCCCAAAGTTTTAGATGTATACTGATGTATACAGACTTCAGACTGCTTCTGTTTGTATAATGGGTCTTTTCATATGCAGGGGAGAGGGGAAGGGGGGGGTCTGTTCTCAGCCACTTTCAGTGGGTGTCCCAGCCTAACCTAATAAACAGTGCTAAATTGGGAGCATCTAGGTAAGTTTTTAAAAGGTTTTATACTGAATTTTTATATCAGTATCTGTGCATATTATTCTTCATAGTAGTGTATATTACATGTAGTTAAATGAAAATTGGTGTGTTAATTTAAAGGGACAAGAAACCCAAAACATTTCTTTCATGATTCAGGTAGATCATACACTTTTAAACAACTTTCCAATGTACTTCTGTTATCAAATGCGCTTTATTCTCTTGGTATCCTTTGTTGAAGAAGCAGCAGAGCACTACTGGGAGTTGGCTGAAAGCCAATGGCAAGAGGCATATATGTGCAGTCACCAATCAGCAGCTTCTGAGCCTACCTAGGTATACTTCTCAACAAAGGATACAAAGAGAACAAAAAGACATAATAGAAATAAATTGGGAATTTATTTAAAACGGCATGCTTAATCTGAATTATGAAAAATGGGTTTCATTACCCTTTAAAAGGATAGTTTAGTCAAAATTAAACTTTCATGAAACCGATAGAGCATCTAATTTTAAGCAACTTTCTAATTTACTCATATTATGATTTTTTCTTCGTTCTCTTGGTATCTTTATTTGAAAAAGCAAGAATGTAAGCTTAGGAGCCGGACCATTTTTTGGTTCAGCACCTGGGTAGCTCTAGCTAATTAGTGGCTACATTTAGACACCAATCAGCAAGTGCTACCCAGGTCTGAACCAAAAATGGTCCGGCTCCTAAGCTTACATTCTTGCTTTATCAAATAAAGATAGCAAGAGAATGAAGAAAAAATGATAATAGGAGTAAAATAGAAAGTTGCTTATAATTGCATGCTCTGCCAAGTTTAATTTTGACTAAACTATCCCTTTAAGGCTGAGACCGCTGAGTAACAATATATATTTCTCCAACATAGGTGTGTCCGGTCCACGGCGTCATCCTTACTTGTGGGATATTCTCTTCCCCAACAGGAAATGGCAAAGAGCCCAGCAAAGCTGGTCACATGATCCCTCCTAGGCTCCGCCTACCCCAGTCATTCTCTTTGCCGTTGCACAGGCAACATCTCCACGGAGATGGCTAAGAGTTTTTTGGTGTTTAAATGTAGTTTTATTCTTCAATCAAGAGTTTGTTATTTTAAAATAGTGCTGGTATGTACTATTTACTCTGAAACAGAAAAGAGATGAAGATTTCTGTTTGTAAGAGGAAAATGATTTTAGCAACCGTTACTAAAATCGATGGCTGTTTCCACACAGGACTGTTGAGATGAATTAACTTCAGTTGGGGGAAACAGTGGGCAGACTTTTGCTGCTTGAGGTATGACACATTTCTAACAAGACTTGGTAATGCTGGAAGCTGTCATTTTCCCTATGGGAACCGGTAAGCCATTTTCTTAGTTTAGTATAAGAATAAAGGGCTTCACAAGGGCTTTAAAGACTTGTAGACATTTTTCTGGGCTAAAACGATTACTTTATAAGTATATTTAGTGGATTATAACTATAAATAGTTCTTTTAATCTTGGGGATGTATTAAAAAAACGGCAGGCACTGTATTGGACACCTTTTTCACTGGGGGCCTTTTCTAGTCATAGGCAGAGCCTCATTTTCGCGCCACTAATGCGCAGTTGTTTTTGGAAAGCAAGGCATGCAGATGCATGTGTGAGGAGCTAAGAACCAGTGAAAAAGCTTATTGAAGGCGTCATTTGGTATCGTATTCCCCTCTGGGCTTGGTTGGGTCTCAGCAAAGCAGATACCAGGGACTGTATAGGGGTTAAATGTAAAAACGGCTCCGGTTCCGTTATTTTAAGAGTTAAAGCTTTCAAATTTGGTGTGCAATACTTTTAAGGCTTTAAGACACTGTGGTGAAATTTTGGTGAATTTTGAACAATTCCTTCATACTTTTTCACATATTCAGTAATAAAGTGTGTTCAGTTTAAAATTTAAAGTGACAGTAACGGTTTTATTTTAAAACGTTTTTTGTGCTTTGTTATCAAGTTTATGCCTGTTAACATGTCTGAACCATCAGATAGACGATGTTCTGTATGTTTGGAAGCCAAGGTTCCTCCCCATTTAAATATATGTGATGAATGTGACATAGTGTCCAAACAAAGTAGGGACAATGATGCCACTGATAATGATGTTGCCCAAAATGATTCCTCAAGCGAGGGGAGTAAGCATGGTACTGCATCTTCCCCTTCTGTGTCTACACCAGTCTTGCCCACACAAGAGGCCCCTAGTACATCTAGTGCGCCAATCCTTCTTACTATGCAACAATTAACGGCTGTAATGGATAATTCTATTAAAAACATTTTGTCCAAAATGCCCACTTATCAGAGAAAGCGCGATTGCTCTGTTTTAGATACTGAAGAGCATGAGGACGCTGATGATAATGGTTCTGACATACCCTCACACCAATCTGAAGGGGCCAGGAGGGAGGTTTTGTCTGAGGGAGAAATTTCAGATTCAGGAAAAATTTCTCAACAAGCTGAACCTGATGTTATTACTTTTAAATTTAAATTAGAACATCTCCGCGCTCTGCTTAAGGAGGTGTTATCTACTCTGGATGATTGTGACAATTTGGTCATTCCAGAGAAGTTATGTAAGATGGACAAGTTCCTAGAGGTCCCGGTGCCCCCCGATGCTTTTCCTATACCCAAGCGGGTGGCGGACATTGTAAATAAGGAATGGGAAAGGCCCGGCATACCTTTTGTTCCTCCCCCTATATTTAAAAAATTATTTCCTATGGTCGACCCCAGAAAGGACTTATGGCAGACAGTCCCCAAGGTCGAGGGGGCTGTTTCTACTCTAAACAAACGCACTACTATCCCTATAGAAGATAGTTGTGCTTTCAAAGATCCTATGGATAAAAAATTAGAGGGTTTGCTTAAAAAGATGTTTGTTCAGCAGGGTTACCTTCTACAACCAATTTCATGCATTGTTCCTGTCACTACAGCAGCGTGTTTCTGGTTCGAAGAACTAGAAAAGTCGCTCAATAAAGACTCTTCGTATGAGGAGGTTATGGACAGAGTTCAAGCACTTAAATTGGCTAACTCTTTTATCTTAGACGCCACTTTGCAATTAGCTAGATTAGCGGCGAAAAATTCAGGTTTTGCTATTGTGGCGCGCAGAGCGCTTTGGCTAAAGTCTTGGTCAGCGGATGTGTCCTCCAAGAACAAATTGCTTAACATCCCTTTCAAAGGTAAAACGCTGTTTGGCCCTGACTTGAAAGAGATTATTTCAGACATCACTGGGGGAAAGGGCCACGCCCTTCCTCAGGATAGGTCGTTTAAGGCTAAAAATAAGCCAAATTTTCGTCCCTTTCGCAGAAACGGACCAGCCTCAAATTCTACACCCTCTAAGCAAGAGGGTAATAGTTCTCAAACCAAACCAGCCTGGAGACCGATGCAAGGCTGGAACAAGGGTAAGCAGGCCAAGAAACCTGCCACTGCTACTAAAACAGCATGAAGTGTTGGCCCCCGATCCGGGACCGGATCTGGTGGGGGGCAGACTCTCTCTCTTTGCTCAGGCTTGGGCAAGAGATGTTCAGGATCCTTGGGCGCTAGAAATAGTTTCTCAAGGTTATCTCCTGGAATTCAAGGAACTACCCCCAAGGGGGAGGTTCCACAGGTCTCAATTGTCTTCAAACCAAATAAAAAGACAGGCATTCTTACATTGTGTAGAAGACCTGTTAAGAATGGGAGTGATTCATCCTGTTCCATTAGGAGAACAAGGGATGGGGTTTTACTCCAATCTGTTCATAGTTCCCAAAAAAGAAGGAACATTCAGACCAATTTTAGATCTCAAGATTCTAAACAAATTTCTCAGGGTTCCATCGTTCAAGATGGAAACCATTCAAACAATTCTTCCTACCATCCAGGAAGGTCAATTCATGACCACGGTGGATTTAAAGGATGCGTATCTACATATTCCTATCCACAAGGAACATCATCGGTTCCTAAGGTTCGCCTTTCTGGACAAGCATTACCAGTTTGTGGCACTTCCATTCGGATTAGCCACTGCTCCAAGGATTTTCACAAAGGTACTAGGGTCCCTTCTAGCGGTGCTAAGACCAAGGGGCATTGCAGTAGTACCTTACTTGGACGACATACTGATTCAAGCGTCGTCTCTGTCAAAAGCAAAGGCTCATACGGACATTGTCCTAGCCTTTCTCAGATCTCACGGGTGGAAAGTGAACATAGAAAAAAGTTCTCTGTCCCCGTCAACAAGAGTTCCCTTCTTGGGAACAATAATAGACTCCTTAGAAATGAAGATTTTTCTGACAGAGGCCAGAAAATCAAAACTTCTAAGCTCTTGTCAAGTACTTCATTCTGTTCTTCTTCCTTCCATAGCGCAGTGCATGGAAGTAATAGGTTTGATGGTTGCGGCAATGGACATAGTTCCTTTTGCACGAATTCATCTAAGACCATTACAACTGTGCATGCTCAGACAGTGGAATGGGGATTATACAGACTTGTCTCCGACGATCCAAGTAGATCAAAGAACCAGAGATTCACTCCGTTGGTGGCTGAACCTGGACAACCTGTCACAGGGAATGAGCTTCCGCAGACCAGAGTGGGTCATTGTCACGACCGACGCCAGTCTGGTGGGCTGGGGCGCGGTCTGGGAACCCCTGAAAGCTCAGGGTCTATGGTCTCGGGAAGAATCTCTTCTCCCGATAAACATTCTGGAACTGCGAGCGATATTCAATGCTCTCAAAGCTTGGCCTCAACTAGCAAAGGCCAAATTCATAAGGTTTCAATCAGACAACATGACGACTGTTGCATATATCAACCATCAGGGGGGAACAAGGAGTTCCCTGGCGATGGAGGAAGTGACCAAAATAATTCAATGGGCGGAGAATCACTCCTGCCACTTGTCTGCAATCCACATCCCAGGAGTGGAAAATTGGGAAGCGGATTTTCTGAGTCGTCAGACTTTCCATCCGGGGGAGTGGGAACTCCATCCGGAAATTTTTGCCCAAATAACTCAATTATGGGGCATTCCAGACATGGACCTGATGGCGTCTCGTCAGAACTTCAAGGTTCCTTGCTACGGGTCCAGATCCAGGGATCCCAGGGCGACTCTAGTAGATGCACTGATAGCGCCTTGGACCTTCAACCTAGCTTATGTATTCCCACCGTTCCCTCTCATTCCCAGGCTGGTAGCCAGGATCAATCAGGAGAGGGCTTCGGTGATCTTGATAGCTCCTGCGTGGCCACGCAGAACTTGGTATGCAGACCTGGTGAATATGTCATCGGCTCCACCATGGAAGCTACCTTTGAGACAGGACCTTCTTGTTCAAGGTCCATTCGAACATCCGAATCTGGCTTCACTCCAACTGACTGCTTGGAGATTGAACGCTTGATTTTATCAAAGCGTGGGTTTTCAGATTCTGTCATTGATACTCTTGTTCAGGCTAGAAAGCCTGTAACTAGGAAAATTTACCATAAAATATGGAAAAAATATATTTGTTGGTGTGAATCTAAAGGATTCCCATGGAACAAGATAAAAAATCCTAAGATTCTATCCTTTCTACAGGAGGGTTTGGAGAAAGGATTATCTGCAAGTTCTTTGAAGGGACAGATTTCTGCTTTATCTGTTTTACTTCACAAAAAACTGGCGGCTGTGCCAGATGTTCAAGCTTTTGTTCAGGCTCTGGTTAGAATAAAGCCTGTTTACAAACCTTTGACTCCTCCTTGGAGTCTCAATTTAGTTCTTTCAGTTCTTCAAGGGGTTCCGTTTGAACCCTTACATTCCGTAGATATTAAGTTACTATCTTGGAAAGTTTTGTTTTTGGTTGCAATTTCTTCTGCTAGAAGAGTTTCAGAGTTATCTGCTCTGCAGTGTTCTCCTCCTTATCTGGTGTTCCATGCAGATAAGGTGGTTTTGCGTACTAAACCTGGTTTTCTTCCGAAAGTTGTTTCTAACAAAAACATTAACCAGGAGATAGTTGTGCCTTCTTTGTGTCCGAATCCAGTTTCAAAGAAGGAACGTTTGTTACACAATTTGGATGTAGTTCGTGCTCTAAAATTCTATTTAGAGGCTACAAAGGATTTCAGACAAACATCTTCTTTGTTTGTTGTTTATTCTGGTAAAAGGAGAGGTCAAAAAGCAACTTCTACCTCTCTCTCTTTTTGGCTTAAAAGCATCATCCGATTGGCTTATGAGACTGCCGGACGGCAGCCTCCTGAAAGAATCACAGCTCACTCCACTAGGGCTGTGGCTTCCACATGGGCCTTCAAGAACGAGGCTTCTGTTGATCAGATATGTAAGGCAGCGACTTGGTCTTCACTGCACACTTTTACCAAATTTTACAAATTTGATACTTTTGCTTCTTCTGAGGCTATTTTTGGGAGAAAGGTTTTGCAAGCCGTGGTGCCTTCCATCTAGGTGACCTGATTTGCTCCCTCCCATCATCCGTGTCCTAAAGCTTTGGTATTGGTTCCCACAAGTAAGGATGACGCCGTGGACCGGACACACCTATGTTGGAGAAAACAGAATTTATGCTTACCTGATAAATTACTTTCTCCAACGGTGTGTCCGGTCCACGGCCCGCCCTGTTTTTTTTAATCAGGTCTGATGAATTATTTTCTCTAACTACAGTCACCACGGTATCATATGATTTCTCCTATGCATATTCCTCCTTTACGTCGGTCGAATGACTGGGGTAGGCGGAGCCTAGGAGGGATCATGTGACCAGCTTTGCTGGGCTCTTTGCCATTTCCTGTTGGGGAAGAGAATATCCCACAAGTAAGGATGACGCCGTGGACCGGACACACCGTTGGAGAAAGTAATTTATCAGGTAAGCATAAATTCTGTTTTCCTCATATTTTCGCTTGTCAGAAGTGTTAATCATGTGATACCAATAAGTGACCTTTTTATATTCCAAACAGTTGCACAATGTGGGGAAAAAATCTATGATATGCAGGTTTATTATGCTGTATAAATTGCTGGACTTTGTTTCATCACATTACTGTACTTATTTTTTTCATCATCTTTAGTTAATGGGAAATCAAAGTTTAATCGCCATAAAATATATAAAGAATCATAGGACCAGTTTCCATTGCAGTTGTAAACTGTGTAAACTGCTGGTAACAGTCTATGGAGATGTTTTATGTTACTATAGGGTTGCCCCCTTTAGTTCATGCCAAAACTGAACAGCAAAAAATATTTGCACACACACACACTCAACACACACACACACAAACTCTCTCTCACACACACAGAAAGACACGCATGCTCTCTCAAACAGACACTCACACACATTCTCTCTCTCACACACACACTCTAAAACACACACATACTCTCTCTATCTCACACTAACACACACATTCTCTCTCACACACACACTCCTCTCACACACAGAGAAAGACACTCATGCTCTCTCAACACACACATTCTATCTCACACACACACACACTTTAACACACACACATACTCTCACTCACACACACACTCCTCTCACATACACTCACACACACACACTCTAACACACACACTCTCTTACACACATACTCCTCTCACACACACAGAAACACTTATGCTCTCTCAAACACGCTCTAACACAAACACACACACACTCCTCTCACACTCACAGAAAGACACTCATGCTCTCTCAAACACACATTCTCTCTCACAGACACACTCTCTCACAACACACACACACAAATACTTTCAATCTTCTACACACACAAAGACACTTACACACACAGAAACACTCCTAGAGGCCTATTTATGAAAGGCCTGTCGGACATGATCCGACATTGCGGATCATGTCCGACAGACCTCGCTGAATGTGGAGAGCAAGACGCTCTCCGCATTCAGCATTGCACCAGCAGCTCTTGTGAACTGCTGGTGCGACGCCGCCCCCTGCAGATTCGAAATCATCCCGATCATATTCGATCAGGTTGAATTGCGGCGATGTCTGTCCGCCTCCTCAGAGCAGGCGGACAGGTTATGGAGCAGCGGTCCATAACTTGTGTTTCTGGTGAATCTGAAGGCTCGCCAGAAACACAGGCCCTCAAGCTCCATAAGGAGCTTGATAAATGGGCCCTCAACACTCAGACACACTCCCACACAAAGATCGCAATGATCTAAAGCTCTCTGGGCTTGTGAGGTTACTAAAGAATACTCACAGGTACTTCTATTTCCCTGGTGGAATGATCTAAAGCCACTTTTTACCCTAAAAACAGGGTGTCACGCTAAGGGGCGTATACAGCATTTTCGTATTAAATGTGCACAAAAAAATTTGTATTTTAAACATCATACAAAATGAATAATTTAACCAACCAGACAAAAATAAGAAGGAATAAATTGTATTGTTAAAGGGACACTGAACCCAAATTTTTTCTTTCGTGATTCAGATAGAGCATGAAATTTTAAGCAATTTTAAGCAACTTTCTAATTTACTTCTATTATCAAATTTTCTTCATTCTCTTGGAATCTTTATTTGAAATGCAAGAATGTAAGTTTAGATGCCGGCCCATTTTTGGTGAACAACCTGGGTTGTCCTTGCTGATTGGTGGATAAATTCATCCTCCAACAAAAAAGTGCTGTCCAGAGTACTGAACCAACAAACAAAAAAAAGCTTAGATGCCTTCTTTTTCAAATAAAGATAGCAAGAGAACGAAGAGACATTGATAATAGGAGTAAATTAGAAAAATGCTTAAAATTGTATGCTCTATCTGAATCACGAAAGAAAAATTTTGGGTTCAGTGTCCCTTCAACCCATTAATGACTATAGCACTTTTCCATTTTCTGTCCGTTTGGGACCAAGGCTATTTTTACATTTTTGCGGTGTTTGTGTTTAGCTGTAATTTTCCTCTTACTCATTTACTGTACCCACACATATTATGTACCATTTTTCTCGCCATTAAATGGACTTTCTAAAGATACCATTATTTTCATCATATATTACATATATGTTCTTTACTTTTTTTGTAAGTTATAGGGCCATAAATACAAGTAGCACTTTGCTATTTCCAAACCACTTTTTTTCAAAATTAGCGCTAGTTACATTGGAACACTGATATCTTTCAGGAATCCCTGAATATCCCTTGACATGTAGATATATTTTTTTAGAAAACATCCCAAAGTATTGATCTAGGCCCATTTTGGTATATTTCATGCCACCATTTCACCGCCAAATGCGATCAAATACAAAAAATCGTTCCCTTTTTCACAATTTTTTTTACAAACTTTAGGTTTCTCACTGAAATTATTTACAAACAGCTTGTGCAATTATGGCACAAATGATTGTAAATGCTTCTCTGGCATCCCCTTTATTCAGAAATAGCAGACATATATGGCTTTGGCGTTGCTTTTTGGTAATTAGAAGGCCGCTAAATGCCGCTGCGCATCACACATGTATTATGGCTAGCAGTGAAGGGGTTAATTAGGTAGCTTGTAGGGAGCTTGCAGGGTTAATTTTAGCTTTAGTGTAGAGATCAGCCTCCCACCTGAAACATCAGACCCCCTGATCCCTCCCAAACAGCTCTCTTCCCTCCCCCACCCCACAATTGTCCCCGCCATCTTAAGTACTGGCAGAAAGTCTGCCAGTTCTAAAATAAAAGGTATATTTGGGTTTTTGTGTGTGCTTTTTATAGCATATTTACATATGCTGCTGTGTAGGATCCCCCTTAGCCCCCAACCTCACTGATCCCCCACCAAACAGTTCTCTAACCCTCCCCCTCTACCTTAATGGGCGCCATCTTGGGTACTAGCAGCTGTCTGCAGTACCCAGTTTAGTAAAAAATTAAGTAAAAAATTATTTTATTTTTTTGCCCTTTTCTGTAGTGTAGCCCTCCCAGGTCCCTTAAATTGTTTTAAAATTGTAAATCTCCCCTTTTCTCCCACTTATTAACATTGCATTTTTCTGTAGTGTAGAGGTTCCCACCCGCTCCCGCCCCGTGCACGCGCGTCCGTGCATGCCCCCGTGGGTCCCGCCCCCCTCCACATCAAACGGCCCATCGATGACCGCCAACCCACCTCCCACGTCGGCTCCCACCCACCAACGATACCGGCCATCGATGTCCGGTGCAGAGAGGACCAGAGAGTGTCTCACTCTGCATCGGACGGCCATGCAGGGTTATTGCAGGATGCCTCGATATCGAGGCATCACTGCAATAACCGGAAAGCAACTGGAAGTGAGCAGGATCGCTTCCAGCTGCTTTCCAGACCGAGGACATGCAGGGTACGTCCTCAGGCGTTAACTGTCTTTTTTTAGAGGACGTACCCTGCACGTCCTCGGTCATTAAGGGGTTAAGGTGCATAAAAAATTGTAACAAAAGATTTTCGCACTACAGGTCTCACAGCTTTTCTCAAAACACTCAAAATACTTAATACCCTAATAGAAAAACACATGCATCCAAAAATATAGGATAATGTAAGATGCTATACACAGAAAACAGCATAATGTGATTTATATAGGATGCAGGATTTAATTTTTAAAGTGCGCACCCTGCTTACTGCTAACTTCACTCTAAGGACCAAATTTTCCCTATCTAGGGAGCTCCATTACTTTCAATAGGAGCCAACTTGCCACTCGCTTCGAATGCCCCTTTTGTACAATCATTCCACCAGGGCAGCCCCTGCGAGGGGCAGACAAGTAACAGGCGAGAAACACCACACCTGATCTGGCGAGGTTTAGATCATAGAGCCCAAAGACACGGAAGAGAAAAATAACTGTAGTTATGTGCAGTATGTCACCTTTTTTAGCTGTGTCTGTTTCCCACCAAACCCGGACACATAAATGAAAACCTGAACCGTCCGGGTCGGACAGGTGACAACAATATGTTACCACCAGTTTACAACAGCTATGGGAACAAGGCCGTAAAAGTGCATAAAGAAAATACTCTGTATTAGAGCATTTTATTATTGCATTATTACTTGCATATAACTATAAATGTAACCCCTACAAAAGAGTTAAACACTTAGTTAAAGGGACATGAATAAAAATAAACTTTAATGGTTCAGATAGAGCATGCAATTTTTAAAGGAACAGGATACTGTAAAAAATGTTTTTCCCTTAATGTATTTCCAGTGACTTGTTATACCAGCTGCAGAGTATAAAACATATGAGAAATTGTTTATTTGGGTTTATTTTTGTATATGAAATAGCTGGGCTTCTCATATGACACCACAACCCATCAAATGGGCTAAGCAGTGAAATCAGATCTCTTTAATCACTTTCTGTACACACACATGATTCTTTATATTTGTCTCTGTAAACATAACACCAATACTTAGAGAGAACAATTGCAAATTAATTTTTTTTTACTTATCTCTCCTAACCCCCACTGGAAGTGTAATTTCTTCTGCTGACTATGTTTACACAACCTTTGTATAGCCTATACTTCAGTATAGAAACATTCAGTATAGGTAGGGATACTACAGGCAAAATTAGCTACTTCAAATACTGATATAAATACAAAGGAGCTATTTGTAAAACAATTTAGTACACGCTAGCAGGTAAAATGGGTCATTGGGAACAAATTAAGGGCTAGATTACAAGTGGAGTGCTAATTTAACGCCCATTTGCAGGAGTGCGATAAAATAACAAGCCATTACAATAGGCTGTTTTTTGCTTCAGCACGCTAGCGGTAGCACACCCTCTCAGACATTTTCTATTACCGGTCTCTAGATTAAGGAGTCTCGAGGGGTGAAAGTACCAACGAAAAGCAGTCTTCATGTAGTTTTCTTTTAAATGAAAGCGCAATTGAATTTAAAGAGCGTCATGTTATCGCAACCTCTGAGCTCTGGTTAACTGTTACGCTCCAATAAAACGTGTCACAAAAAAACATCAAAAATACATTAACAAGCGCAGTTACAATCATAATTGTGAAGAACCCCGGCTACCCCGACTGGGTAGCTCCACCAAAAGGGTCCTGCTTCCTCCCTGGAGACTGCAGCTGTGTAGCTACCAAGTGATTTTAGCCAGTAGCCCACCCAAATACCAGAAAGAACCAGTATTCAGTAGCCAATACAAATAACTAGACAAAACCAGCATTCAGGTGAAACAAGAACTGCCTTTATTGGTAAACACGCTCTGCTTATATACACACACAAAGGGTCTTATCTGACTCCCAAATCTCCCGACATTCCCGCCCCACCAGACAGACAGCGCCTCCATAGAAGTCCCAGTCCCATAGAGCCCCATAGGTCACGGTTTCTGGGTGATCCCAGGGGAGCGGTGGCACTTCCAGGGAGTCATTGGACCGGAGTTACAGCTTGGTAAATATAGGGAGGTAGGGTTGTCCAAAACCCCCGATTCTAAGGGAGCTCCCTTCCGGCAATTCCCCCACCTCTTGCCCTCACTAGGGGCTACCAATCCCCTATAGAGCGGAGCTCTGGGGCAATTGGCCACTGGAGCGACCTGGGGTAAAGAGGAGTGGGTATCCAGTGTGGTGTGGCCGGCCGGCAGTTCCAGGAGCCCAGCCAGCTGAGAAGGTTTTATGCGGTCAGGGCTCCCCTCGCAGCCGGCTAGCAGTTCCAGGAGCCCGGCCAGCCAAGGAGGGTTTTCCCGGTCAGAGATCAGCTCCTTCCTGCCAAAGTACAAACAGCAAAACCCACTTGTATGTTGTCTGGAGGGGTCATCCCATCCCTCCTGGGCATGTGGCATCCTTGTTGCTCCCTGCTGGCCTTTAACCCCTGCGCCCTGGGGCTCCAGAACCTTTGTCACAGTCACAATCACAGAGGGGCCTCCGGACCCTCCCAGGAAAGGCCTCATCTGCCGGAGAGAAGGCAGAGCAGCTGGGGCTGCTGCTGCCCAAAGTTAGGGACCTGGGAAGACTGCCCAGCATTCCTGGAGTTCCCAGGTGGAGGCTGTAATCTCCATCGCCCCCATTAGAAAATCCTCCTGGACAGGTTAAGGGCAGAGATCACACCAAGCTGCTGGGGAGAGACCGGCTGTCTCTTCTCCCGGGAAGGGGATCTGCCACTGGGGAGGGAGGTTGGCTACCTCCACTCTCTGGGGAACTGCTCTGCCGCAGGGGATGGAGACCGGCTGTCTCCGCTCCCGGGAAGGGGATCTGCCGCTGGGGAGGGAGGTTGGCTACCTTCTCTCTCTGGGGAATTGCTCTGCCGCTGGGGAGGGAGACCGGCTGTCTCCACTCCCGGGAAGGGGTTCGGCTGCTGGAGAGAGAGGTCTGCTACTTCTTCTCCTTGGAAGGGGTTCTGCCGCTGGGGAGAGAGGTCGGCTACCTTCTCTCCCTGGAAGGGGTGCGGCCGCTGGGGAGAGAGGTTGGCTACATCCTCTCCCTAGAAGGGGTTCTGCCACTGGGGAGGGAGACTGGCTGTCTCCGCTCCCTGGAAGGGGTTCTGCTGCTAGGGAGGAAGACTGGCTGCCTCCGCTCCCTGGAAGGGGTTTGCTGCTGGGGAGGGAGACTGGCTGTCTCCGCTCCCTGGAATGGGTTCTGCCGCTGGGGAGAGAGGTCTGCTACCTCCTCTCCCTGGAAAAGGTTCTGCTGCTGGGGAAGGAGACCGGCTGTCTCCACTCCCTGGAAGGGGTTCTGCTGCTGGGGAGGGAGACTGGCTGTCTCTGCTCCCTGGGAGGGGTTCTGCTGCTGGGGAGATAGGTCTGCTACCTCCTCTCCCTGGAAGAGGTTCTGCTGCTGGGGAGGAGACCGGCTGTCTCTGCTACCTGGAAGGGGTTCTGCTGCTGGGGAGAAGGACCATCTGTCTCTGCTCCCTGGGAGGGGTTCTGCCGCTGGGGAGACAGGTCTGCTACCTCCCCTCCCTGGAAGGGGTTCTACCGCCGGGGAGGGAAACCGGCTGTCTTTTCTCCCGGGAAGGGGTTTGGTTGCTGGGGAGGGAGGACAACTACCTCCGTTTCCTGGGGATGCCTCTGCCGCTGGGGAGTGAGACCGGCTGTCTTCTCTCCCTGGAACTGGCTCTGCCGCTGGTGAGGGAGACCGACTGTTTCCTCTCCCTGGAAGGGGTGCAGTTACTGGGGAGGAAGGACAATTACCTCCACTCCCTGGGGACGGCTCTGCCGCTGCGGAGAGAGACCGACTGTCTCCTCTACCGGGAAGGGGTTCTGTTGTTGGGGAGGGAGGATGACTACCTCTGCTCCCTGGGCACAGCTCTGCCACTGGGGAGAGAGAGACTGGCTGTCTCCTCTCCCTGGAACTGGCTCTGCCACTGGGGAGAGAAACTGACTGTCTCCTCTCCCGGGAAAGGGTTCTGTTGCTGGGTAGGGAGGATGACTACCTCCACTCCCTGGGGACGGCTCTGCCACTGGGGAGAGAGACCGACTGTCTCCTCTCCCGGAAAGGGGTTCGGTTACTGGGGAGGGAGGATGACTACCTCCACTCCCTGGGGACGGCTCTGCCACTGGGGAGAGAGGCCAGCTGCCTTCTTTCCCTGACCCTGCTGCTGGGGAGAGAGACCGACTATCTCCTTTCCCGGAAAGGGGTTCGGTTGCTGGGCAGGGAGGACAACTACCTCCGATCTCTGGGGATGGCTCTGCCACTGGGGAGAGAGGCCAGCTGTCTCCTCTCCCGGGAAGGGGCTCTGTTGCTGGGGAGGGAGGACGACTACCTCCGCTCCCTGGGGACTGCTCTGCCGCTGTGGAGAGAGGCCATCTGTCTCCTCTCCCTGGAACTGGCTCTGCTGCTGGGGAAAGAGACCGACTGTCTCTTCTCCAGAGAAGAGGTTCTGTTGCTGGGGAGGGAGGATGACTACCTCCACTTTCTGGGGACTGCTCTGCCACTGGGGAGAAAGACTGTCTCCTCTCCCGGAAAGGGGTTTGGTTGCAAGGGAGGGAGGACGACTACCTCCGCTCCCTGGGGACGGCTCTGCCGCTGGGGAGAGAGACCGGCTGCCTTCTTTCCCTAGCTCTGCCGCTGGGGAGAGAGACCAACTGTCTCCTCTCCTGGAAAGGGGTTCGGTTGCTGGGGAGGGAGGACGACTACCACCGCTCCCTGGGGATGGCTATGTCGATGGGGAGAGAGGCCGGCTGTCTCCTCTCCCTGGAACTGGCTCTTCCACTGGGGAGATAAACTGACTGTCTCCTCTCCCGGGAAGGGGTTCTGTTGCTGGGGAGGGAGGACGACTTCCTCCGCTCCCTGGGGACGGCTCTGCCACTGGGAAGAGAGACCGACTGTCTCCTCTCCCTGGAAGTGGCTCCGCTGCTGGGGAGAGACATTGACTGTCTCCTTTCCCAGGAAGGGGTTCTGTTGCTGGGTAGGGAGGATGACTACCTCCACTCCCTGGGGATGGCTCTGCCACTGGGGAGAGAGACCAACTGTCTCCTCTTCCGGAAAGGGGTTCGGTTGCTGCTGAGGGAGGATGACTACCTTCACTCCCTGGGGATGGCTCTGCCACTGGGGAGAGAGGCCAGCTGCCTTCTTTCCCTGGCTCTGCTGCTGGGGAGAGAGAACGACTGTCTCCTTTCCCGGAAAGGGGTTCGGTTGCTGGGGAGGGAGGACGACTACCTCCGCTCCCTGGGAATGGCTCTGCCGCTGGGGAGAGAGACTGTCTCCTCTCCCTGGAAGAGGTTTGGTTTCTGGGGAGGGAGGACGACTACCTCCACTCCCTGGGGATGGCTCTGCCACTGGGGAGAGAGGCCGTCTGTCTCCTCTCCCGGGAAGGGGTTCTTTTGCTGGGGAGGTAGGACGACTACCTTCGCTCCCTGGGGACGGCTCTGCCGCTGGGGAGAGAGGCCAGCTGTCTCCTCTCCATGGAACTGGCTCTGCCGCTGGGGAAAGAGAGGGAGGATGACTACCTCCACTTTCTGGGGATGGCTCTGCTGCTGGGGAGAGAGACTGACTGTCTCCTCTCCCGGAAAGGGGTTCGGTTGCTGGGGAGGAAGGACGACTACCTATATATATATATATATATATATATATATATATATATATATAGCTAGATTGCAAGTGAGGTGCAAAGGTTTTTGCGCAAGCAATATGGTGTTTTTGCGAACCCTTTAAATTGCGCTTATATTACCTGCAATCGTGATTTACGCTAGAATTCTTACCGCAATCTCAGAGCTGTGGTTAATTGTTTTGCGAAACTAAAAATTGTTACAAAACAAAAATACATTACAAAGTACATTTACGCTTATAATAACACCATCTAATAAAAATATGTTAAAAAAAGATTGCACAAAAAAATTATAAGGGTTAAAAGATAAAAGAGATCTTGGGTGTTAGAAAAAAAACCTGCCAAAGGACTTTAACATAGAGATACATACAGATACATTGCTAAAGATGTATTTGTATATATATATATATAAAATTAGTGTGTACCAGCTAGCATAGGATTATATTTAGACTGTGAACTGGGGACCACCTACCTTTAATACTGAGATGAGACCCCAGGTGCAAGGAGGTTTAAGTAATGAATTGAATTAAATGAGGAAAAAAAGTAAACCTTATCCAGCACATCACATAAAGTCAAAAATAGAAATTAAGCAGGAGTTGTGAGCATCTCAAAACTACACAAATATACACGGTTGTCAAAAGATAATGCCACAAAGTAATTTATTACTGAAATATAAGAAAATAATGTGCAAAAAAATTGAAACAAACAATGATACAATTTATCATCAAAAGTATCCTATATCAAGCATATGCAAATCATTTGTTACCCCACACACATACAGAAGAGCTCTATTTATCCGACAAACCAGTGCGTCCACTGTAAAATGCAAAAAAGCCGTGTTAAAGTAAAGTTCATCTAAAGTATAAGCGGCATTCTTCCTGTTATGTGTGTCTGACTGGATCTTAAAGAGGAAAGTTTGAAGTGGTACAGAGCGTGCTTGCTGGTGTTCAATAACACTGTCGGGGCAGACTTATATCTCAGAGTCCCTGTAAAGAGTCCCCACCACTTACTCCACACAAGAGAAAGCTGAACAAGTGCCAAAGGGGCCGAGTATTTCACTCAGCAGGGATAACAAACGTCTTAATCCATATCAGGTATAACGCTGTTCCACTGAACGTTACTACAGGGAGTGCAGAATTATTAGGCAAATTAGTATTTTGACCACATCATCCTCTTTATGCATGTTGTCTTACTCCAAGCTGTATAGGCTCGAAAGCCTACTACCAATTAAGCATATTAGGTGATGTGCATCTCTGTAATGAGAAGGGGTGTGGTCTAATGACATCAACACCCTATATCAGGTGTGCATAATTATTAGGCAACTTCCTTTCCTTTGGCAAAATGGGTCAAAAGAAGGACTTGACAGGCTCAGAAAAGTCAAAATAGTGAGATATCTTGCAGAGGGATGCAGCACTCTTAAAATTGCAAAGCTTCTGAAGCGTGATCATCGAACAATCAAGCGTTTCATTCAAAATAGTCAACAGGGTCGCAAGAAGCGTGTGGAAAAACCAAGGCGCAAAATAACTGCCCATGAACTGAGAAAAGTCAAGCGTGCAGCTGCCAAGATGCCACTTGCCACCAGTTTGGCCATATTTCAGAGCTGCAACATCACTGGAGTGCCCAAAAGCACAAGGTGTGCAATACTCAGAGACATGGCCAAGGTAAGAAAGGCTGAAAGACGACCACCACTGAACAAGACGCACAAGCTGAAACGTCAAGACTGGGCCAAGAAATATAAAAACAAACTAAAAACTACTTCCAAAACTATTCAGCTTTGATATTAATGAGTTTTTTGGGTTCATTGAGAACATGGTTGTTGTTCAATAATAAAATTAATCCTCAAAAATACAACTTACCTAATAATTCTGCACTCCCTGTAGTGTTACTAGTGTTACCTGAGTCCTGAGTGCCAAAGGTTCTTCACCCCCGTGTTATTGGTTGGAACAAAATAACTTCACAGTTACCTCTGATCGGATCTTTTTCAACGTGGATATCCTTAGATATGTGGTGAGCGGTGGTTATCTTGTTCCAAAGAATAACACGGGGGTGAAGAACCTTTGGCACTCAGGACTCAGGTAACACTAGTAACACTAGTAACGTTCAGTGGAACAGCCAGGGGCGTATTAAGGCATAGGCCAACGAGGCCGGTGCCTAGGGAGGCAAATTTTCAAGGGGCAGCAGAATTATGAGTCCCTAGGGCCACTCTACTGAACTCAGGACCGGGTGGCTAAATCAACCATTTACAAATTACTTAAATGGCTGGCCCAGCTATTGCTGTCCTATGGGATTGTATGTGGATGCATATGTCGTGGTGACAGTGGAGGCAGAGCTCACTTGCGCAGCCTGGCAACATCCAAAACAGTTTGGAGACATCCAGGGACCCTTGAAGACCCGCGGACATACAGGAGGATTGAAAGGGATGAGAGTACACTAACACAAGTGCCCTTTTAATACCTCACACCTTGAGGTTGAACCAGGTGAGCGCGGATTTTTCCCACTGTTAAACTATATGCTTACTATCTGAACGTATTACACGAAGTGTGCCTTTTGGCGCTTGTCTTGTCCCATACTTTTTCATATATATATATATATATATATATATATATATATATATATATATATATATATATATATATATATAAAAAACTGTGCATTTGCTATAAATATTTCAAATTCCAATGTTCTGCACATAGAACATATTCTGCTATGTATTTTAAAGGGACAGTCTACATCATAATTTTTATTGTTTTAAAAGATAGATAAGCCCTTTATTACCCACTCCGCAGTTTTGCATAACCAACACGGTTATATTAATACACTTTTCACGTCTGTGATTACCTTGTATCTAAGCCTCTGCAAACTGCCCCCTTATTTCAGTTCTTTTGACAGGCTTGCATTTTAGCCAATCAGTGCTAACTCCTAGGTAACTCCACGTGCGTGAGTACAATGTTATCTATATGACACACAAGAACTAACACCCTCTAGTGGTGAAAAACTGTCAAAATGCATTCAGACAAGAGGCGGCCTTCAATGTCTAAGAAATTAGCATATGAGCCTACCTAGGATTTGCTTTAAGCTAAGAATACCAAGAGAACAAAGCAAAACTGGTGATAAAAGTAAATTAGAAAGTTGTTTCAAATGACATTCCCTATCTGAATCATGAAAGTTTATTTTGGATTAGACTGTCCCTTTAAATAGATATTCCTATATATATCTGTATATATCTATACCTATATATAATCAAATATATATTTATAGGTATAAATATATATTTGTTTAATAAAACATCAGCTATATGTAGAAATATTTAATTATGAATAAATAGAACATATTCCTTTATGTTAAGAACATTGAAATATGAAATATTCATATTTTGATGTTGGGTTAGCGCATTTGCGAAAATGTAATGGTGTTTACGCGATAGATTTTTCCTTTTTTTTTTCTCCATTGACTATAGGGGAATTGGTGAAAGTGCACACGATATTGGATGTTCCAATTTTTTAGCTAGTTGCTCAAAATACGTTTTTTTGAAGTTGTAATATGAGCGTACCTCGACCAGCGCAAAAAGCTTAACTCTAGTGGAGTTTTTGCATTGTTAACTAACCCATAGTGTATTATTTAAATATAATTAACTCCTACTGGAATATTATTATTATTATTATTATTGAATGGGTCCACATATTATTTGTCTGCCTAATTTTGATGCTGTGTTGTAATAATAACCATATGCCCAGAATGTGTTCCATAGACTGGTGTTGTCAATATTATGGGGTAGGTGTAAGAGCTTGGTGCTGTAATCTTTATAATAAAAGTCTAAATTATACTATTACTATGGAATGTGTGTGTTTTTTTTTTTTTTTTTAAATGTTGGCAACTATGCTATTTCCCTTGTCCAAACTCACTTATTGAAGTAAATTTTTTTACCTAAAATAAAGTTCATATAAATTGCACCAAAAATCATCCTACTTTGAATTTCACAAAATGTAACCTAGCTTTGTTTCAATTCATTCTGAGAATCAAGGAGCCATGATATTTACAATACTATGAGGATCATGTGACAGCTATAAGAACCTGAAACCTGTTATTTGAGTGGGATCACAGATAATGGGAGTGATAATAAACATTATTTATGTTTGAAAGACCTCCCAATAAAAGTTGATCTATTGATCTAGTCATATAGCAGCTGGGGGATTCTTTATATTAAATAAGAGGTCTCAGAGGGAACCCCTGTTATTAGGGTGGCCACCTGTGTGGGAATGACCTGGGCAGTTCGGGTTTCCACATGTGTATCTGGGTTTGAAGCAGAATCGGACCTGGACATGCAAATATCCGGGTTTGGTGGGAAACAACCACACCCAAAAAAAGTGACAATGTGCATTTGCAAAATACCGCACATGCCTACAGTTATTTCTCTCTTGTGTGTGTAACTTTGTGTCTGAGTGTTGGAGTTTGAGTGTGTGTGTATTTGTCAGTGTCTTTCTGTGTGTGTGTCTGTGTGTGAAAGAGTAAGTGTATGAGTGTGTGTGTGAGAGAGAATGTTTGTGTGTGTGAGAGAGTATGTGTGTGTGTGTGTGTGTGAGTGTGTAAGAGTGTGTGTTTGAGTGGCTTTGTGTGTGAGAGTGTATGTGTATTTATGTTTGTCAATGTCTTTCTGTGTTTGTGTCTGTGTGTGAAAGAGTGAGTGCATGAGTATGTGTGTGAGAGAGAATGTGTGTGTGTGTGTCTTTGTGTGTGAGAGTGTGTGTGTCTTTGTGTTTGTCAGTGTCTTTCTGTGTATGTGTGACTGTGTGTGTGAGAGTCTGTGTGTGTGTCTTTGTGTTTGTCAGTGTCTTTATGTGTGTGTGTGTGTGTGTCTTTGTGTTTGTCAGTGTCTTTGTGTGTGTGTGAGAGAATGTGTGTGTGAGTGTGTGTGTGTCTTTGTGTTTGTCAGTGTCCTTGTGTGTGTGTGTGTGTGAGAGAGAGAGAGAGTGTGTGTGTGTGTGTGTGTGTGAGAATGTGTGTGTGTGTGTGTGAGAGAGAGTATGTGTGTGTGCATGTGTGAGAGTGTGTGTAAGAGTGAGTGTGTGTTAGATTGTGAACGTGTGAATATCTATATGTAAGTTTGTTTTTATAAGCTATTATACATACTGGGTATTCTGCAAAAAAATGTTTTGCTGTGCACGGAGCAAGAGTGTTCGGGTTCGGACTAAATTAAAGGTGGCGACCTAAACTGTGATACTCTGATGAAAATGATTAGATTTGTCCCAGCCCTTCATCAGTTTAGCCACTGGGTCAGCTCCATTGAAATCAATGGAGCAGCTTCTCTCTCACAAACATTAAAGGGACATTACAGTGCAAAAATGCATGCTTTAATTTGTTAGAGCATGCCATTTTAATACTAACGACCCTGCAATGCTATGTGTTTAACAACAACAAATTAATTAAACACATAGTTAAAGTACCTTTCAGGTATTGCAGAGCCAGTGAGCCAATTGGCAGTGTGTGCTGAGTGTGGCTGTGCAACTGCCACACTCAGCACATACTCATTAAAAATTAGTTCTAATTGTCCATAATTAAGGGAGAAACTATATTTATACTCACCAGAGATTTCAAGTAGGTGTGCAAATCATTAATAAAGCGACAGATGTATGTAGCTATTTTTGCAATTAATTTATTACTTGGTGATATGCGTACATAAAAATTACTTTTTTTTTTTTTTTTTGCAGATCATTTATTTGAAGGATCTTTTCACCATTATTTTCCTCAAAACCATAATTGAAACCATCAAATATGAATACAATGAATGATTTTTTTTTTAATAGTGAACCCAGTATTCCAATTTATGCTTGGTTTATCATTGGCTTTGTGACAGTGTTTATTGCAACCTGCGTATGTGCTCTCCTTAGGAGCTGTCGATCCTCTAAACGCCAACGCCAACCTATCAATTTGACAACAAATACTGCTACAGTATCGTACGTAAATTCCCAGTTTAATACTGATGCTGCAACTCCTGAAGCAAATTATGTTAATTATGTGGAACCATTTCCACCAAATACTTCCATTCCAAACTTTGAAAACGTCAATGTTGTGACACATCCAGAAGGTTCCATATATTATATAGCACAATATCAACCAAACAATTCACCTCAGAGTCCCAACGTGACAAATATTTCACAAACTGGAATCCCACAGCTTTCAGAAGCTTTCATCGTCTTACCGAGTCATACTTGGAAAGAAAATCCTCCAAGCTACGAAGAAGTCATGACACAAGCATGAAACGTTTTTAAAAGGACATTTTAATAAAAAAAATGTAAATGCTTTAATTTGAGACGTTAGCTAACCTGCAAAGGTTTTATTCACTAAACATGTACATTTGTTTTTGGACAAATGTAAAAAAAACAACATATTTTTTCAATAATTGTTGTATTCACCTGAAAATGATAAATGAACAGCTCTTTATAAAAAAAAAATGTCCTTGTCAGTTGATAGATTCCAGTATCAGCCAGTAGGTGAGCTTCTCTTTTGTTCTTGGCCAGTCCAAATCTGTTAAAATAATAATAATAATAAAAAAAAAACTTGTTTCTGCTGCTGGCTTGTCTAAACCACTGTCCAACTGCACTTCACCTGCCTTGAAGAAATAGCTGACAGATGGATTTTCATTTGCAAATGAATTCCGAATTATTCCATTAAAGGACCACTCAATGCAGTAGAATTACATAATTAACAAGTGCATAATAAAAATACAATGATTCAACAACTACTCTGAATTTCAAATAATCCGTAGATTTTTTTCCTGACAAATTTATTCTTTTCTCCCATTTTCCGGCATCCTGTACCATGTGACAGACATCAGCCAATCACAGACTATTATACGTATACCATGTGAGCTTGTGCACATGCTCAGTAGGATCTTGTTCCCCAGAAAGTGTGTATTTAAAAAGACTGTGCAAAATATGATAATGGAAGTAAATTGCAGTGTCTTAAAACTGCATACTCTATCTGAATCATAAAAGTTTATTTTGACTTGAGTGTCCCTTTAATGAAATTATATAATTTTTTTCATGATGAATAATCTCTCACATCTCTGTTAAACACATGGGTAAATTCCTGCTCAGTAAATGCAAGCATTACAGCTCTAGAGCAGAACACAGCTGGTGATTGTCAGGTTATGCAACTGCCACTGCTGACTGGCTCACCAGCTGTTATGTGTTTGCTAACTGCAGTGCTTGTGGCTCCTGAATGTGATTTTACCCATGTTTTAACCACTTTTCCATGTAATTAAACACATAAGGCCAGATTACAAGTGGAACGCTATTTCCGCTTGAGCATTAACTGCGCTAGAAGTAAGATTTGTGTGCGTGTCGTGTTACATTCGAGTTGAAAGTAAAAAGTTATCGCTCGCGAGCTAACCCTAATTGCGTAAAAAAACAAACTTAGAATATTGCCCGCCCGATAACGTATTCCCCTATAGAAGTCAATGGAGCAAAAAAAGTAGGAAAAAAAACTTGCGCACAAACCCGATTCCATATTATCAAGTGTGCTAACCCGACATGAAAATATGAATATCTCACATTCCAATGTTCTTTACAAAGTAGAATATGTTCTATTTATTCATAAATATATTTTTATATATATATATATATATATACACTGTAGTATACAGTGTGTATATATATATATATATGCAAATATCTAGAAAAACAAGCGCACAAAAACACCTCTCATAGTGCAAATCAGTTTAATAAAGACAAATACATATAACATAACCTTCCCCTAGGGTATTCACTACTCACAAAACGATACCTCAATCATATGAGGTAAGGAAGGGCAGATGGATATAAAAGTGTCCCCACTTTTTCACAGTCGATTTAACAGTTGATAGCACCAAAAGTGCCCTTCATGTCTACTCTTTAAATCAATTGAACAAGTGACACTAGATGAGAGAAGGGGGGATAGAATGTTACGCCTCAGAAAAAGGGAAATGTTTTGGATACACTCCCTCCAAACGCTGGAACCCTTTGGAATGAACAGGGAGACATTCAGGCATTTCTAGTTTGAGTTTTAGATTTGAGGTTGAAAATCAAAAAAATAATTTTAATTTGGTTTAATTTATTTTTATGTTTATTATTAACTTATTTTATCAAATGGAGTTTATTATAAAATAGTTTAAAATAATGAAATAATAGATCAATTAGTGACAAATAGAGGCCATACTCTCTATATACCATACACATGTCCTATATATTCATATATCCCTTATTTATATATGTTTTAGCAGTTTGTAATTTTTTAATAATTTTAGCAATATAAAATGATGTATATATAAAGACAGTAATAGTGGGCATAGAAATTATTTCTATAAGTCCCCCGTTAGTGCGTCTGTTTTTCTTTCTCTTTTCACACCATTTAAGTGTATGGGTGCTTAAATATACGTGAATACTAATAATATTACGATTATGTAAATTGCTAGTATAGATGATGTGGTATCAAAGAATAAATTAAATTAATTAATATGTAAAATTATTTTAATATAGTTTAGTTTTGAATAAGTATTTTAAGTAATATTTGCACATTAAGTTTTTGTTTCAATATGTGATATTTATTGATATTTATTTATAATCTAGTTTTTAATATGTATTTTAAGTGATATTTATACATCATGTGATGGTTTCACTATATGTTATCAGTTGTTTTTATGGAAATAACAATATAAGACATTATTAATTCCAATGTATGTTGATCATGAAAAATATATGCAATGTTTTGATCGCAAAATAGTCCAATGGAGAAATCCGATTATAGATAGTTAATACAGCTCAATATGACGTAGGGTGGGTGTGTTCCATTATGCTGTCTTATAACAAGCAGCTTGTAAGGTGGGCGTCCATCAAGCCTCTGACGAAGCGGACGAGATCCGTGAAGCGCGTAAGCAGTGGCGTCACTAGGGGGGGGCGGGCCGCACCCGGGTGACACCCACCAGGGGGTGACACCAAAAAAAAAAAAAAAAATGTTTTTTTTTTTTTTTTTTTAAATTTTATTGAAATTCAAAGAAATACAATGTTGAGATGCATAGATTTTTTTTATTAGAGGGGCTGGCATTTGTGAACATTGGTGGGACTGGGGAAGATGTAGACACACAATTTTTTTGCCCCTTGAGCCAGTGCTGCAATTTCAACAAATAGTTTTCCCGGCTACTTTTGCTTGTTTGTACTTTGCTTCTCCCCTGCCCAATTTCGCTATGAATGTTGTGGGCATGCCGTGGGGCTTGCAAAGTTGCGCTGCTAGCCTAAACCTGCCTGCCTATCTGTGCTCACTGCTCAGTAACATGTGGAGCAGTGGAGTCACTCACTGCTGTGCTGTCTCTCTAAACGGGAACTGGCAAATCATGAGGGGATGCCTGGCACCTGACCGCATGACTGTTTGACACTGTCTTTAAAGTGAAGGAGCCACGTATGATGCCCACCAGACCATTACGGTTACGGTACACTAAGTGCACACTGAACAGGTAGGAGGGCGGGCGGGGGTCTGGGGGTGGGCAGAGTGCAGAGGTGATTGGCCATAAGAAGCGGTAGGCACGCGGCCCGGGGCTGTGCACTGACAGACTTGGAACAGAGTCAGAGAGCAGAATTTTCATAGTTTGCACCTAAAACTTTTCTTTAGTGATTTATTTTTAGAGTGCTCTGTTTATCTTTCATTTGATGCTCTGCTGAGCCAGGGAGCAGCTCTAGGCATGAGCTTTATAATTAATGCAGTGCACTTTACATATTTTGTATGTGTGTGTGTCTGAGTTTTTTTGTGTGTGTGTGTGTGTCTCAGTGTTTTTGTGTGTGTGTCTGAGTGTGTTTCCGAGTGTTTGTGTGTGCATCAGAGTATGTTTTTAAGTGTGTCTGAGTGTTTGTATGTGTGTTTGCCTGTGTTTTTGTGTGTGTCTGCTTTCTGGGGGGGGGGTGACACCATAACTTACCGCACCGGGTGACACCAACCCTAGTGACGCCACTGCGCGTAAGGCCACGCCCACCTTCCATCACTTGCGACTCACACACTGAGTTTGTGTGTCGTGGAAGTACGGAACTTTTCAGCATTGCTATAATATTGCAGCAGTGTTGGATTTGTATATACCAGCCGGAAACCAAAGATTGGAAAGATTGGCTGACGGATGTTTCTGTTGTAAACCAGAGCAGCATCGTGCACAAAAACGTTTGGTGCTATCGACTGTGAAATCGACTGTGAAACAAGTGGGGACACTTTTATATCCATCTGCCTTTCTTTACCTCATATGATTGAGGTCTCGTTTTGTGAGTAGGGAATACCCTAGGGGAAGGTTATTTTATATGTATTTGTCTTTATTAAACTGATTTGCACTATGAAAGGTGTTTTTGTGCACTTGTTTTTCTAGATATTTGCAGCTGTACCTCATCACTCAACCTGAACCTTGGGTCTGTTTTTGACAAGCAGCACTAAACACCTCTTCCTGATACTACTCACCTGATCAGCAGAAGGATAAGACTTTCTTTTTTTATATATATATTGAAATATGGTTATTAAGAAAAAAAAATTATTGTAATGTAAACTATTGTATTTACACATACATTTCTTTTGATCCTTTTGATTCTATTAGTTTAAATACTTTTGAATTCCATTGTGAGTGTGCGCACTCTTTTCTGTATTGGTGGATACATTTAGGTGTACCCACTTTTATAGTTTTTAAACATATATATATATATATATATATATATATATATATATCTAATTAGATCTAGAAGGACAAGCACACAAAAACACTTCTCATAGTGCAGAACAGTTTTAATCAAATTTGAAAAAAAATTAAAAACATAAACCACATTCCCCTTAGGCAATTCCTACTCACAGAATGAGTCCTCAATCATATGAGGTAAGGTAGTATGAGTAGATTTAAAGGTTTCCACACTCGGTCCACATGAAATATCTAATTTGGTGAAAGTTCACTCTCATCTGGATCGAACCAGACACTTAACTTGAGAAGCACCAGACTGGCAAAACAGATGGCTCCAACTATGGAAAAGTGTAATCAAAGACAAATACAACCACGATCCAGCGTGGAGTACTGAGAAGCGAGTGTAAAGCAGGTGATGTAAGGTGGGCGTAGCCTTGCGCGTTTCACGGAACTCGTCCGCTTCGCCAGAGGCTTGATGGACGCCCAGCACACAAGCTGTCTATTTCAGAACAGCGAATCAGGTCCCGCCCCCCCTACGACACCAGTGACCTCAGCCTCATTCCTATATAGTAAAAATATGGCAGCAAAGTTCAAAGGGAATAATAGTTACATTTGGTAAATCTATTATATGCATATTCATAGATACATATTAAAAATTATTAGCAATTTATTCTGTTATTACGATTGGCAGCTAAATGCATAGAATACGACATTTAAATGTCATACAAAAGGGAATAATAGATTGAATAGTGCACAAAAATAAATACAAAAAATTCATACTAATATATATGACACAATCACGATTACAATTGTCAATGTTACATGTAGCAGCCAGTCCAAAGAAACCACTAGTATAAAAAATATATATAATATATATATACTAATAAAATTGGTACATCAAAATATATATAATGTAATAGAAACAAGATTAGTCTTATACGTGTGAGATAGTGATATTAATAAGCATTTCTCTAAATTTAAAACTAAAAAATCACTACAAATAGAGAAGGGTCTATGACGATTTTTACTTTGAAATATATATATATATATATATATATATATATATATATATATATATATATATACATTTATATATCCATTTATGGAAATTTATTATAGGTCTCAAAAAACCTAATATAGTGGTTGTTTTTTATTTATTATTTAACCTGAATATATAGTTTAAAATCCTATCTCAATCCCAAAGTAAAAGGGGAATGAATAAATGCCCTATGCTGATGTTTATACATATTATATTGGGTATTTGTAATCATATTAAGAATGCTTGGATATCCACTTCCCTATTCATTCCCAAGGGTTCAAGGGTCTGTAGGGAGTGGATCCAGAATGTTTCCCTCTGCCTGAGCAGGAGCATTCTATCCCCCCTTCTCCCATCTAATACTACCTGCTCTATTGCTTTGAATCTTAGGCAGGAAGGATCATTTTGGTGAAATTCTCTATAGTGATCCATTTCCCTATGAGACACGTCACCTTTTACAATATTAGTAATATGCTCCATTATCCTTCTTTTTATAGTTCTCTTGGTTCTACCGATGTATTGCGTTGGCAAGAACATTCTAATACATATACAACATATTTTAAGTGACAATTCATGAATGATTTTAGTTGTTTCTTATAGCCATTTACTTTGGAGATTATTTGTTTATTGTCCTTATCTATAATTGGACAAGTGTTACACCTTTTTTTGATTACATCTATAAAAACCAAAATTGGTCTTATTTAGCCAATTGGTGTTTTTATTGTGCCGTAAACTACTTTGTGCTAAAATATCCTTAAAGGGACACTGTAGTCAGAAATGTAATGGCACAAGAGTATACATATAAATCAAGCATTTTATAATGTGGATTCTGTATTAAATATCTACCGTTTTCAAAATATCTAAGTTTAAAATAATTAATTTTTCCAAACCCACTCTTTTGTCAGCCGTTACGGATTCCCAATCCGGGCTGACAACTGCAGTTGTAAGATGGCGACACCTAGACGCAATGCGCATGCACGAGTTAGCACAACGTCATTGGATACGTCACCATCTTATGTGGAAGCTATGATGTCGGCTTGATTGCCGAAATATGCGCATGCGATAGCAATGAGATGATATTGTGTTGAATCCCGATTATAGAATTCAATTGTATGCAAAAAGAAGAAATCCGATTGGCGGGTTTGTTAGCCCTTAGACGGCCCACATTTGTGGGCTGTATGACGTGATGTAATCGGAATAAAATAAAATATAATGTTACGGGAAAAGGGAGCTTTGTTTGAAACAATAAGAAGGTAACTTACATTGCTATGATAGTTTAAATGCAAAAGTTAGCGCTGCGGAATCTGTTGGCGCTCTACAAATAACCGATAATAATAATAATAACATATAACAATAAAATGTTTGTTCCGCTTTACACAAAAAAAAAAATTAGTAATCCTTTAAGATTTTTATTATTCCTAAACACAACTGAGGGTACTTTATCCAAGGTTTTGCCCAATATGAGGTCCTCTAAGAGGACATGCCAGTGTCTTTTGATTGATCTTTTTATTTTCCATGACTCCTCATTATATTTGGTTAAAAAAAATAATGTTTTTCTTTCCTTGGGTATTAACCCCTTAACGACCGAGGACGTGCAGGGTACGTCCTCAAAAAAAAGGCAGTTAACGCCTGAGGACGTACCCTGCACGTCCTCGGTGTGGAAAGCAGCTGGAAGCGATCCTGCTCGCTTCCAGCTGCTTTCCGGTTATTGCAGTGATGCCTCGATACGGAGGCATCCTGCAATAACATTTTTAAGCCATCCGGTGCAGAGAGAGCCACTCTGTGGCCCTCTCTGCACCGGAGATCGGTGGCTTACTTAGTTGGTGGGTGGGAGCCGGACCGGGAGGCGGGTGGCGGCCATCGATGGCCCTCGTGATGTGGAGGGGGGGATCGTGGGCGGGGATGCGAGGGGGCGCGCACTGACGCGCGCACGTGCACGGGAGGGTGGGCGCGTGCACGGGGAGGGAGCGGGTGGGAACCGCTACACACAGAAATTTTTTTGTAGGAAAATGAAAACAAACACTGAAATTAAATAAACAAATTAGAGAAAAACTACAATCAGTTAGGTGGTGGGGGTTGGTCTGTGGGGAGGGGGAAGCTACACTACAGAAAAACGGGGCAAAATAATAAAAAACCCTATATTTTTTTGCAAACTGGGTACTGGCAGACAGCTGCCAGTACCCAAGATGGCCCCAATTAAGGCAGAGGGGAGGCTTTGAGAGCGGTTTTGGGGGGGATCAGGTAGGTTGGGGGCTAAGGGGGGGATCCTACACAGTAGCATATGTAAATATGCTAAAAAAAATGTTTTATTATTTTTAAAAACCCTTTTATTTTAGTACTGGAAAGTCTGCCAGTACTAAAATAAAAGGGTTTTTAAAAATAATAAAACATTTTTTTGCCAGTACTTAAGATGGCAGGGACAATTGTGGGGTGGGGGAGGGAAGGGAGCTGTTTGGGAGGGATCAGGGGGTGGGATGTGTCAGGTGGGAGGCTGATCTCTACACTAAAGCTAAAATTAACCCTGCAAGCTCCCTACAAACTCCCTAATTAACCCCTTCACTGCTAGCCATAATACACGTGTGAGGCGCAGCAGCATTTAGCGGCCTTCTAATTACCAGAAAGCAACGCCAAAGTCATATATGTCTGCTATTTCTGAACAAAGGGGATCCCAGAGAAGCTTTTACAACCATTTATGCCATAATTGCACACGCTGTTTGTAATTGATTTCAGTGAGAAACCTAAAATTGTGAAAAATTTAACGCTTTTTTTTTATTTGATCGCATTTGGCGGTGAAATGGTGGCATGAAATATACCAAAATGGGCCTAGATCAATACTTGGGGTCGTCTACTACACTACACTAAAGCTAAAATTAACCCTACAAGCTCCCTAAAAGCTCCCTAATTAACCCCTTAACTGCTGGGCATAATACACGTGTGGTGCGCAGTAGCATTTAGCGGCCTTCTAATTACCAAAAAGCAACGCCAAAGCCATATATGCCTGCTATTTCTGAACAAAGGGGATCCCAGAGAAGAATTTACAACCATTTATGCCATAATTGCACAAGCTGTTTGTAAATAATTTCAGTGAGAAACCGAAAGTTTGTGAAAAAATTTGTGAAAAAGTTAACAATTTTTTGTATTTGATCGCATTTGGCGGTGAAATGGTGGTATGAAATATACCAAAATTGGCCTAGATCAATACTTTGGGATGTCTACTAAAAAAAAATATATACATGTCAATGGCTATTCAGGGATTCCTGACAGATATCAGTGTTCCAATGTAACTAGCGCTAATTTTGAAAAAAATTGGTTTGGAAATAGCAAAGTGCTACTTGTATTTATTGCCCTATAACTTGCAAAAAAAGCAAAGAACATGTAAACATTGGGTATTTCTAAACTCAGGACAAAATTTAGAAACTATTTAGCATGGGTGTTTTTTGCTGGTTGTAGATATGTAACAGATTTTGGGGGTCAAAGTTAGAAAAAGTGTGTTTTTTTCCATTTTTCCTCATATTTTATAATTTTTTTTATAGTAAATTATAAGATATGATGAAAATAATGGTATCTTTAGAAAGTCCATTTAATGGCGAGAAAAACGGTATATAATATGTGTGGGTACAGTAAATGAGCAAGAGGAAAATTACAGCTAAACACAAACACTGCAAAAATGTAAAAATAGCCTTGGTCCCAAACGGACAGAAAATGGAAAAGTGCTGTGGTCATTAAGGGGTTAAAGGTCTTTTTACTATTTAGCAAAGTTGTTCTATTTAAATGACATGCTTTTTCGTATCCATCTTTAATGACCCTATCCGGATATCCCTTTGCTCAAAATTTTGTTTTTAAGTGTTCGGATTCCCTATCAAAAGAGACCAGACTCGAACAGTTTCTCCGTACCCTCTGGAATTGACCATACAGTATGTTTTTGATCCAGTTCTTGTGATGAACGCTTTTGGCATGGAAGTAACTATTCGAGTCCGTCTCCCCTCGCTCGACAGAATGATGTCTAAAAACTCAATTTTATCTTTATTGAAATAGTTTTAATAAATTTTAAGTTGAAGTCATTACATTTGACATAGTTAAAAAATTCTGAAATGCTGTTTTCATCTCCCTTCCAGATGACAACTACGTCATCTATGAAGCGTTTCAAAACAACAATGTTCTTCTTGAAGGGATTATTTTGCCAGATATACTGATCTTCCCATCCTCCCATATATAGATTATATATATATATATATATATATATATATATATATATATATCATTGATTTATGGTACAATATATATCTAGATATACAGACAGAGCAAACAGACAGTGAAAGTCCGTAAATACAGAATCAAACAATAAACGAAGTATAAGCGCCTAAATGGATAGTCACTTAGGGAAAGGAAATCCCACGGCTTATAAATACACCCCACTCGCTCTTAAATCTAGCTTACCAGACTGTAACAGCGGGCATCGATATCTCCATATATCTGTAAAAAATGCTCTTGCTTCTTCACGGGCTAGGCTTAGCGTCCTCGTAGGGGAAACACGCCGCTCCAGGTCACGCCCAGTGACGTCCTCTGTTCCTCTTATCCAATGATAGCGCTAATCCTGCTCACACCTCCTCCGACACCAAATATGTGATTAATGAACCGGCATCAGCATAGGTATACAAACAGATGAGAATTCACCACATGATGGGTAAGGTAAAATCCAAACTTTATTTCGTCTTCAAGTAAGACAACACTGATAAAAACCAAACACTTGGTAATGGCAGCAACATCAAAACTTTCATACAGCAAATGGTGTGGCACTAATGGCTTACGCGTTTCAGCCTGAAAGCCGTAGTCATAGCCTGTAGTACCTAGAGACACACCTGTTAAAATGATCAGTAAGCTAATACAATTGGTCAAAAAATAAAACACACCCTTCCGCTGTACAGAAGCAATCTGTTGGAGGATAATTCCTGCAAAAGATCTATCAATCAGTTTGAAGGTGTTACTTTTGTAACTAATCACAGTAGTCAATTTTCAGCAGTATGTTTGATCATCCGTAAACATTTTCATATACTTAAGGCTGATGATAAACTGGTGTCAACAGTGGACAAAGGACTCAGATGCTCCTATAGAAAAAGCCCCACCCTGGGGAATTTATTGTCTCCCACTTTGTTACCCAATATACAGAATACAGCCAGTTCATGGTTGAAACATCCAGGCATGTTTAGATGCGGCCATTCTAAATGTAAACCCTGTGACTATGCTAATATTTCAACTACCTTCGGTAGCTTTGTACAGGAAAAACATATGAGATTAAATCTTGTATGAATTGCACATCTAAATATGTCATATACCTTATCGAATGCTCGTTATGTAGAGTCCAGTACATTGGACTCACCTCAAGAGACGTCAACACGAGAATTAGGGAACATCTATCCTCCTTTAAGACCACTAGGTCCTCTACACCGATTGTACAACACTTCGGTTTGTTTCATGGAGGAGACCTTTCCTCCTTCTCGTGGTGCGCTATTGACAAAATTAGCAAACCTAAAAGAGGTGGTGATATAGAATTGATCCTACAAAAGAGAGAGGCCTATTGGATATTCACTTTGGGGACGAGGATCCCCAAAGGTTTGAACTCGAAATATGATATTATGAATATTTGGGAGTAGGGTCATAGTATTATACAGATTACAATACAATGACATACTTAGCTTTGATACTCGTATCATAGTATAGACGTACTGGTACCAGCACTATTGTAGCACTGTCACAGTGTAGCTCATCCTACTTTTGATATTAGGTTCTAACTCTATATTTAATATTATCTTATCATGAGCACATACCATGTATACGTGTTTACCCTGTCAGCTTTGAGAGCTCTTATGTTTATATTGATACTATTATATGCCTTTGCGATAACATTTACCTCTGATTATTATATTTTTTATGCTAGTGTTCCTTGTGCAGCATATGTTGTATTAGGTTTTTTCTCACACGCTGTCTAATGCATTTCCGTTTATTTCTGTTAGCTAATTGTAGGTGTGTTTTAGCATATCATGTTAGTCTATCTAGAAATGGTTAATCTTTCGTACAGCGGAAGGGTGTGTTTCATTTTTTGACCAATTGTATTAGCTTACTGATTATTTTAACAGGTGTGTCTCTAGGTACTACAGGCAATGACTACGGCTTTCGGGCTGAAACGCGTAAGCCATTAGTGCCACACCATTTGCTGTATGAAAGTTTTGATGTTGCTGCCATTACCAAGTGTTTGGTTTTTATCGAAGTGTTGTCTTGAAGACAAAATAAAGTTTGGATTTTACCTTACCCATCATGTGGTGAATTCTCATCTGTTTGTATACCTACAATATATATCTATACATATAAATATACAAAAAGATCAGCACTCACCAGCAACCACAACCACTCTGTGCACGGCCAATGTAAATCCAAATTGTAGACAGCATTGTAGGACAGGATTCGGTGTCAATCCCACAGTATCCACAACAGTGAGAGCCAGCACAAGAGATTATAAATATCACCTTTTTATTGTTTAAGAAACTGTGTTGGATATGCAAAACTGGGGAATTGGTAATAAAGGGATTATCTATCTTTTTAACCCCTTAAGGACCAAGGACTAGGGTTGCCACCTGTCCCTTAAAATACAGAACACTTATAAGTTACACATACTGCAGGGTGTGCAGGGCGGAATATGAATAGTGCTATCCAGAAAAACAATACATGTTCCTCCCTGCACACCCTGCAGCATGTGTAACTCATAAGTGTCCAGGAAAACATGGTTGAGGTGGCAACCCTACCAAGGACGTATAGGGTAAGTCCTACAAAAAATGTCAGTTAGTGACCAAGGACGTACCCTGTACGTCCTCAGGGGTTTCAAGCAGTGGAAGCAATCATGATTGCTTCCAACCACTTTCAAGGTGTTGCAGTGATGCCTCGGTATTGAGGCATCACTGTAATACCTTTTTTTTTACACTGATGCAGAGAGAGCCACTCTGTGGTCCTCTCTGCATCGGGCATTGATGCTTCATTATCTGGTTGGCGGAAGTGGCGGGGAGGGACGGGTGGGGGTATGCGCATGCGCGTGCAGAATCTAATTTTTTTTAGATTCAAAAATTGGTCTGACACCGATGGTGGGGATATCTGGGACATTTTTCAAGGGATCTGGGAGAGGGAGGGAGGTAGGATATTGAGGGAGGGCAGCTACACTACAGAAAATATGCTATTGTAATAAAAAAAAATTACAAATTTTTTGGGGCAAACTAGGTACAAACCCTGCAAGCTACCTAATTAACCCCTTCAATGCTGGGCATAATACAAGTGTGGTACACAGCGGCATTTAGCGGCCTTCTAATTATCAAAAAGCAACGCCAAAGTCATATATGTCTGCTATTTTTTAACAAAGAGGATCACAGAGAAGCTTTTACAACCATTTGTGCCATAATTGCACAAGCTGTTTGTAAATAATTTTAGTGAGAAACCTAAAATTGTAAAAAATGTAACGATTTTTTTTATTTGATCGAGTTTGGTGTGGAAATGGTGGCATGAAATATACCAAAATGGGCCTAGAACAATACTTTGGGTTGTCTACTACACTACACTAAAGCTAAAATTAACCCTACAAGCTCCCTAATTAACCCTGGGCATAATACACGTGTGGTGCACAGCAGCATTTAGTGGACTTCTAATTACCAAAAAGCAACACCAAAGCCATATAAGTCTGCTACTTCTGAACAAAGGGCATCCCAGAGAAGCATTTACAAACATTTGTGCCATAATTGCACAAGCTGTTTGTAAATAATTTCAGTGAGAAACCTAAAGTTTGTGAAAAAGTGAACAATGTTTTTTATTCTACCTGGATTCAGCGTAGGCAAACAAAGTCTTAAAAACAAACAAACACGCAACCGCACAAAATAAAGAAAAACACGTAACCGCCCGCAGGAAATAATAAAGAAACCTAACCGCCGGCACGAAGTATAACAACAAAAAAATAACCTCCTGCACAAAGTAATAAAAAAACACCTAAACTGCCAACCCCCACATCGCAAAATAATAAAGTAATTAACCCCTAATCCGCAAATTAAACAACGCAAATAACATAATTAAAGTATTAACCCCTAAACCCCCACATCACAATAAACCTAATTAACCCCTAATTAACCTCTCTGCCGCAATCTTGCTCAAAAGAGCGAGATTGCGCTATTTCTGCATGCCCCACGAGTGGGGCACTGCAGAAATAGACTTGTAGAGTTGTCGATGCAGAGAGGGTCACTCTGTGGCCCTCTCTGCATCGCACAGTGGTGGTGCCGATCGTTGGTGGGTGGGAGTGTAATGAGGGAGGCGGATGGGCAGCCCATCGCTGGAGGAAGCGGGAGGAGGGTGGGACTGCTTGGCCACGCTACAGGGAAGTAAAAAATAAATAAAAATATATGCGTCATTGAGGTTAAAGGAGGAAGGAGGGGCAATGAGGGGGATCCCATGTGGGATCCGTTAACAGAAAGGGATCTGGGAGTGGGAAGTGTATTGAGGGGGGGCAGCTACACTACAAAAAATATATATATTTTTTTTAAATTGTCAATTTTGCAGCAAACTGGGTACTGGCAGACAGCTGCCAGTACCTAAGATGGTGGCAAATAGGGAGGGAGGGTTAGAGAGCTTTTTTGGGGAGAATCAGGGCTGTTGGGGGGTTAGGGGGGAACCTACCCTGCAGTAAATATTTTTTTTTAAATATATATATATATATATATATATATATATATAAAAAAAAGCTTTTATTTTCATACTGGCAGAGAATGTGTGTGTGAGTGTCTGTGTCTTTATGTTTGTCAGTGTCTTTCTGTGTGTGTGTGTGTGTGTGTGTGTGAGCGTGTGTGTGTGAGAGCGTGTGTGTGAGAATGTGTGTGTGAGAAAGATTGTGAGTGAGAGAGTATGTGTGTGTGCGTGTGTTCGAGTGTGTGTAAGAGTGAGTGTGTGTTAAATTGTGAACATGTGAATATCTTTATGTAAGTTTGTTTTTATGTGCTATTATACATACTGGGTATTCTGCAAAAAAATGTTTTGCTGTGCACGGAGCAAGAGTGTTCGGGTTTGGCCTTTTTTAAAATGAATGCTCCTCTAGGTGGTGTTGGGACAAAGATCCCCCTCACATCACAAGCACAAAGGAAGTACCTCTGACCCATATGGTACTAGAATGAGAAAAGGCCTCTAGCCCTCCATTCTATTGCTTGAAAAAAAAAGTAGAAGATGCAAACCCGAGGGAAGATGCAGAAAATCACTCGAAAATTATTAGATTTGTCCCAGCCCTTCATCAGTTTAGCCACTGGAAGGGTCAGCTCCATTGAAATCAATGGAGCAGCTTCTCTCTCTCAAACATTAAAGGGACAATACAGAGCAAAAATGCATGCTTTAATTTGTTAGAGCATGCCATTATAATACTAACGACCATGCAATGCTATGTGTTTAACAACAACACATGAATTAAAACACATAGTTAAAGTACATTTCGGGTATTGCAGAGCCGGTGAGCCAATCGGCAGAGGCAGTTGCACGATCCAGCTGTGCAACTGCACAAACTCATTAAAAATAAGTTCTAATTGGCCACAATTAAGGGAGAAACAATATTTATACTCACCAGAGATTTCAAGTAGGTGTGCAAATCATTAATAAAGCAACAGATGTATGTAGATAGTTTTGCAATTAATTTATTACTTGGTGATATGCGTAAATAAAAATTACTTTAACTATTTTATTTTTTTTGCAGATCATTTATTTGAAGGATCTTTTCACCATTATTTTTCTCAAAACCATATTTGAAACCATCAAATATGAATACAATGAATGATTTTTTTAAAAGTGTGCATGAACCCAATATTCCAATTTATGTTTGGTTTATCATTGGCTTTGTGACAGTGTTTATTGCAACCTGCGTATGTGCTCTCCGTAGGAGCTGTCGATCCTCTAAACGCCATCACCAACCTATCAATTTGACAACAAATACTGCTACAGTATCGTACGTAAATTCCCAGTTTAATACTGATGCTGCAACTCCTGAAGCAAATTATGTTAATTATGTGGAACCATTTCCACCAAATACTTCCATTCCAAACTTTGAAAACGTCGATGTTGTGACACATCCAGAAGGTTCCATATATTATATAGCACAATATCAACCAAACAATTCACCTCAGAATCCCAACGTGACAAATATTTTACAAACTGGAATCCCACAGCTTTCAGAAGCTTTCATCGTCTTACCGAGTGATACTTGGAAAGAAAATCCTCCAAGCTACGAAGAAGTCATGACACAAGCATGAAACGTTTTTAAAAGGACATTTTAATAAAAAAAAATTGAAACGCTTTAATTTGTGACGTTAGCTAACCTGCAAAGGTTTTATTCACTAAACATGTACATTTGTTTTTGGACAGATGTAAAAAAAAACAACATATTTTTTCCATAATTGTTGTATTCACCTGAAAATGATAAATCAACAGCTCTTTATAAAAAAAAGTCCTTGTCAGTTGATAGATTCCAGTATCAGCCAGTATGTGAGCTTCTCTTTTGTTCTTGGCTATCATTATCCGGTCGGTGACTGTTGCGCATTAGTCGGCAGAAGCGGTGGGGGGGCAGGTGTTGGTGTGGGAGCAAGCGAGACGAATCTTGTTTTTTTAGATAAAAAAATGTGATATCTGGGACATTTTGCAAGGGATCTGAGGGGGGGGAGGTAGGATGTTGAGTGGGGGGCAGCTACACTATAAAATATGCTATTGTAATTAAAAAAAAAAAAATACACATTTTTTGGGGACAGCTGCCAGTACCCAAGATGACTGCAAATAGGTAGAGGGGGTAGGGTTAGAGAGCTGTATGGGGGGATCAAGGAGGTTGGGGGCTAAGAGAGGATCCAACAATTAGGGGGAAAAAAAAGTTTTTTTTTAGTACTGGCAGACTTTCTGCCAGTACTTAAGATGGCGTGACAATTGTGAGGTGGGGGAGGGAAGAGAGATGTTTGAGGGGGGTCAGGGAGGGTTCAGGGGGTGGGATGTGTTAGGTGGGAGGCTGATCTCTACTTTAAAGATAAAATAAAACCTACAAGCTAAGCATAATACACATGTGGTGCGCAGCGGCATTTAGCGGACTTCTAATTACCAAAAAGCAACGCCAAAGCCATATAAGTTTGCTACTTCTGAACAAAGGGCATCCCAGAGAAGCATTTACAAACATGTGTGCCATAATTGCACAAGCTGTTTGTAAATAATTTCAGTGAGAAACCTAAAGTTTGTGAAAAAGTTTGTGAAAAAGTGAACGATTTTTTTTATTTGAGCGCATTTGGCGGTAAAATAGTGGCATGAAATATATCAAAATGGGCCCAGATCAATACTTTGGGTTGTCTACTAAAAAAAAAATATATACATGTCAAGGGATATTCAGGGATTTCTGACAGATATCAGTGTTACAACGTAACTATCGCTAATTTTGAAAAAAAAAAATGGTTTGGAAATAGCAAAGTGCTACTTGTACTTATTGCCCTATAACTTGCAAAAAAAAAAGCAAATAACATGTAAACTTGGGTATTTCTAAATTCAGGACAAAATTTAGAAACTATTTATTTTGGTTGCTTTTTGGTGGTTGTAGATGTGTAACAGATTTTGGGGGTTAAAGTTAGAAAAAGTGGTTTTTTTTTCAATTTCTTTCATCATATTTCTATAAAATATTTTATAGTAAATGATAAGATATGATGAAAATAATGGTATCTCTAGAAAGTCCATTTAATGGCGATAAAAAACGGTATACAATATGTGTGGGTACAGTAAATGAGTAAGAGGAAAATTACAGCTAAACACAAAATGTAAAAATGTAAAAATAGCCCTGGTCCCAAATGGTCAGAAAATGGAAAAGTGCTGTTGTCCTTAAGGGGTTAAACACTAAAAATTCTGGAGAAGACTGTCCCGTTAATTATATGCAGTTTTATCTGAGGGTATTTTTCTTTCCATAATATTACTACTAAAAAATGCAGCCTTACTTGCAATAAAGAAAAAATGGTTTAAATAAAGGTGTTGATTGTTTTATCTATATTAGGAAATTACATAATTTACAAAATAAATAAAATAATAATATGCAAAAAATATGCAAAGTTAATCAATGTCTACTAAGGCAACATACCATAGGCTAAATCACATTCTAGTTCTAAACTTAAAGAATGTAATCCAACGTGAATGTCCGCACTCAGCTTCTAACAGAGAAGAATAAACATTGGGTGCTTTGATAAACCCCTTATTTCTTCATAATAAAAATAAAAATACATTAAAAGAAATACAACACCGTCCACTTCAGCCAATTCAAGTAGATGGATATCTGATCAGATAATATCTCAAGACGTCTCTCAGGAATACATGTTCTTAATTGATGACCTCAAAAGAAACAGAAAAAAAAACCGTACACAGGCCCCTAGTTATCAAGCCGTCAACCTCAAATACGCTGGAATTCCGCAGCGTATTTGAGGCGAGGCTGATTCGCCTAAGTTATAAAGCCCTACAGACCGGCAAAAGTAGAATCTGGTGACGTAAGCATCGATCCGCCGGACTCAGTCCGACACAGATCGATTCTTACGTCACTCCAGATGTTCCGAACGCAAGTTCGGCACAATCTGACTACTTTTGGGAGTTATCAAAATCCCAGCAGGTACGCTCGGCACTTTTACGGCCCAGCGTACCTGGTTTTCAATCCGCCGCCCTGGAGGTGGCGGATCCCATAGGAATCAATGGGAGTCAGACCATAGCGAAAGTTCAAGTTCGCTGCTGCCTGACATCCCATTCATTCCTATGGGAAGTGTGTACACCTAACACTCTAACATGTACCCCGAGTCTAAGCACCCCTAATCTGCCCCCCCCTACACCGCCGCCACCTATATTAAACATTTTAACCCCTAAACCGCCGCTCCCGGACCCCGCCGCAACTCTAAGAAATCTGTTAACCCCTAAACCGCCGCTCCCGGCCCCGCCGCCACCTACATAATACCTATTAACCCCTATCCTGCCTCCCTATACTGCCGCCACCCCTAATAAATTTATTAACCCCTATCCTGCCGCTCCCGGACCCCGCCGCAACAAAATAAATAGTTTAACCCCTAAACCGCCGCTCCCGGACCCCGCCGCCACCTATATTAAACTTATTAACCCCTAATCTGCCCCCCCTACACCGTCGCCACCTATAATATTTTTATTAACCCCTATCCTGCCCCCCTATACCGCCGCAACCTATAATAAAATTATTAACCCCTAAAGCTAAGTCTAACCCTAACCCTAACACGCCCCTAAATTAAATCTAATTTAAATCTAACAAAATAAATTAACTCTTATTAACTAAATTATTCCTATTTAAAGCTAAATACTTACCTGTAAAATAAACCCTAAACTAGCTACAATATAACTAATAGTTACATTGTAGGTATTTTAGGATTTATTTTTATTTTACAGGCAACTTTCAATTTATTTTAACTAGGTAGAATAGTTATTAAATAGTTATTAACTATTTAATAGCTACCTAGCTAAAATAAAGAGAAATTTACCTGTAAAATAAAAACTAACCTAAGTTACAATTACACCTAACACTACACTATCATTAAATAAATGAATCCTATTTAAAACTAAATACTTACCTGTAAAATAAACCCTAAGATAGCTACAATGTAATTAATAATTACATTGTAGCTATTTTAGGGTTTATATTTATTTTAAAGGTAACTTTGTATTTATTTTAACTAGGTACAATAGTTATTAAATAGTTATTAACTATTTAATAACTACCTAGCTAAAAGAAATACAAAATTACCAGTAAAATAAATCCTAACCTAAGATACAATTAAACCTAACACTACACTATCATTAAATTAAATAAATAAATTAAATACAAATACCTACAAATAAATACAAATAAATACACTAACTAAAGTACAAAAAATAAAAAAAGAACTAAGTAACAAAAAATAAAAAATTTTTTTCAAACATTATAAAAATATTACAACAATTTTAAGCTAATTACACCTACTCTAAGCCCCCTAATAAAATAACAAAGCCCCCCAAAATAAAAAAATTCCCTACCCTATTCTACATTTAAAAGATACCAGCTCTATTACCTTACCAGCCCTTAAAAGGGCCTTTTGCGGGGCATGCCCCAAAGAAAACAGCTTGCCTGTAAAATAAAAATACAACCCCCCCAACATTAAAACCCACCACCCACACACCCCTACTCTAACCCACCCAAACCCCCCTTAAAAAAAAATAACACTTCCCCCCTGAAGATCATCCTACCTTGAGTCGTCTTCACTCAGCTGAGCCGAATTCTTCATCCAATCCGGGTGATGTCTTCATCCAAGCGTGGCGCTGAAGAAGTCCATCATCCAGCTGACGTCTTCATCCAAGCGGGGGCTGAAGAGGTCCATCATCCGGCTGAAGTCTTCATCCAAGCGGGGGCTGAAGAGGTCTTCCATCCGGCTGAAGTCTTCTATCAAGCGGCATCTTCAATCTTCTTTCTTCCGGCTCCATCTTCATCCCGCCGACACAGAACATCCTTCCTCCACGACGAACTCCCGACGAATGAAGGTTCCTTTAAGGGACGTCATCCAAGATGGTGTCCCTCGAATTCCGATTGGCTGATAGGATTCAGATTGAGCTCGCATTCTATTGGCTGTTCCGATCAGCCAATAGAATGCGAGCTCAATCTGATTGGCTGATTGGATCAGCCAATCGGATTGAACTTGAATCTGATTGGCTGATTCCATCAGCCAATCAGATTATTCCTACCTTAATTCTGATTGGCTGATAGAATTCTATCAGCCAATCGGAATTCGAGGGACGCCATCTTGGATGACGTCCCTTAAAGGAACCTTCATTTCCTCGGGAGTTCGTCGTGGAGGAAGGATGTTCCGTGTCGGCGGGATGAAGATGGAGCCGAAAGAAAGAAGATTGAAGATGCCGCTTGATAGAAGACTTCAGCCGGATGGAAGACCTCTTCAGCCCCCGCTTGGATGAAGACTTCAGACGGATGATGGACCTCTTCAGCCCCCGTGTAATGATTTAGTAGAGAGTGAGGATGGATCACAACTGCAGAGTATGCAAAATAAATGATTTGTATCACTTTTGGCAAATGGACTATTGAACAGCATAGACCAAGCTGCTTTAAGTGAAGTTGTTATTCTCAAGTAATTGAATTGCAGATCAGAAACTTGTCTGGCAACGAATGATGTAAATCACATATGCTGTTGAATGTCACAGCAATAGTATAAACATAAACAAAGGCTGGATCAGAAGAAATGTAAAAAATAAAACAATTTCTTAGTAGCAAACTTTAGTGTTCAGCTAGCTCCCAGTATGATAAATCTTGATAAAGAAAAGCAGAGTTCCAGAAAGCAGGTAGTGTTGCTATTAGTGCTGGAGTAAGATATAACAGTTCAGTGTGAAGTGTAACTCTCAGTTTTAGACACTGTTAGTTAGTTTGTCACAGAATGGTATACACATGTGCTGATAGTTTTGCGGTCAGTAGAGCAGCAGGGAAAAGCAAAGTTCAAGGTTTATTTGTACAACACAGCTTAAAGTAACTACAGTGCTTACCCCCAGTCACCGGATGGTGTGAAATAGAAGCAGAATTAATTCTGAGATGTCCTTGTACTTAGTCCATGGGAGATTGTTTGTACATGAGTTGCACTGTGTTGCAGTGGAAGAGAGATTGAAGTCCGCTGTGTGAGAAACGCTTCAGTGGCTCAAATGAGATAGCAACTCAGAGGGAGAAGGCAGCAAACACACTGCAGTATGAAATAAGTCTCTGTTGTAGCGTGCACGCTTAAAAGAAAAACTTGCCTCTGTAAAAGTTTATGTAGGCAAAATGAGCATATGAACCGGCAGTAAAAATAAGTAATCCCAAGGTAGTAGCTGCTTCAGAAATTGGAAGAAAAGCAGACTGGTTTGTTTTCAGAAAAAACACACAGCAAGTGGAAAACAGACAGACTTCAGAGCTAGTCTAGAAACTTAATAATTAAGCACCTGTCTGCAGTCAGCTGATGCCTTAAGTACAGGTAAGGCTGAAGTCAGGTGAATGGGAAAGGCATAGGTAAAACATGGAGTGGAATCCATACATAAGGTGAATGGGAAAGGCATAGGTAAAACATGAAGCGGAATCCTTACATACGCCCCCCTCCTCGGCTTGATGTTTAGGTCTAAGAGGATATCGTCTGTGGAAACGGGAGATGAGTCTAGGTGCATCTATATTGGTATAAGGCTCCCAGGTGTCATCATCAGGTGAGTAGCCTTTCCATCTGACCAGATATTGTAAGACACCTTTATGCCGTCTGGAATCCAGGAGGTCTTGAATTTCATAAGTGTCCGGATCTAGGGGTACAGGTACAGGTGGTAAAATAGTTTTCACTGAAGGATCATCTGAAGCTGGTTTAAGAAGGGACACATGAAAAGTAGGATGGATGAGTATAGAACTGGGAAGGTCCAGAGTAACTGCATTTGGGTTAACAACATGAGTGATAGTGAACGGTCCGATATATTATCCTGCTAGTTTTTTACTGGGAACAGGGATTTTGATATTTTTTGTCGAAAGCCAAACTTTATCGCCTATGGCATAAGATGGTGATGGTCGTCTGCGTAAGTCGTAGTATTTCTTCTGTGAGGTCTGAGCCTGTTGGATATTTGTTTTTAGGAAGTGGAAGTTTTCAGCGAGCTTCTGTAGTAGATCATCTACAGAAGGAGAAATTGGGTTATCCGTTTGTTCCAGGGAAAAATGTGGATGAAAAGCATAATTTGCAAAGAAGGGTGAAACTTTGGTGGATGAATTAACCGAGTTATTGTAGGCAAATTCGGCCAGATATAGGTATTGTGACCATTCATTTTGCTGATAAGAGCAATAACAGCGTAGATACTGCTCTAATCATTGATTTAATTTCTCTGTTTGGCCATTTGTTTGTGGATGGAAGGCAGTACTTAGGCGATGATCAATTTTCAGTTGAGCAGAAAGACTTTTCCAGAACTTCGAGGTAAACTGAGTACCCCTATCAGTTGTTATGATTGAAGGAATTCCGTGGTATCTGACAATCGAATTTAAGAAGAGTTGTGCTGTCTCACTGGAAGTGGGAAGTTTGTTAAAAGGGATAAAATGAGCCATTTTGGTCAGGATGTCTGTGACAACAAGAATGGTGTTGAAACCTGAACTCACAGGTAATTCAACTATGAAGTCCATGCCGAGATGTAACCAAGGTCTATCAGGTATTTGAATTGGAAGAAGATGTCCATATGGCTTGGCCCTTTCCTTTTTGGAAGTAATGCAGATGGAGCAGTTTGAGATATAGTTTTTTACAGATGTTTCCAAATTTGGCCACCAGTAGGATCTGCTGAGAAGTTCCTTTGTTTTCATAATACCTGGATGTCCAAGGAGAGGTGGATCATGATGTTGTTTAATTAGAGCAGGTCTAAGAATCTCGGGGACATACAAGAGAGTCCCATGATAGTAGAGGTTGTTTCTACAAGATAGTCGGAGTTGAGGTAGCTGAGGATCTGACCGTAAAGCTGTTTGAAGTTGCGTCTTGAAAGTGGACAGTAGACCCAAAAATCTATCTGGGGGAATGATAGAAGTAGATTCCTGAGTGTTTGGAGGTCTAGGGTCTTTCCTAGAAAGTGCGTCCGCCTTTCCATTTTTAGAGCCGGGCCTGTAGATGATTTGATAGTTAAACCTGCTGAAGTATAGGCTCCATCTTACCTGTCGACTAGAGAGAGTTTTATTCCTCTGTAGGAACTCGAGATTACGGTGATCCGTGTAGATGATTATTGGTAAGACGGTGCCCTCCAGGAGATGCCTCCAATGTTCAAAGGCACGTTTTATTGCCAAGAGTTCCTTTTCTCCAACAGCATAGTTCATCTCAGGTGCAGAAAGAATTTTGGAATAGAAAGCTACTGGATGTAGTGGTTGGGATATACTGCGTCTTTGCGAGAGGACAGCTCCAAGGGCATAATCGGAGGAATCCACCTCCAAAATGAATTGGAGAGAAGGGTCAGGAAATTGAAGTATTGGAGCTGAGCAGAAGGAGTTTTTTAATGAGTTGAAAGCTTCAGTTGCTTTGGAGTTCCAGGTGAAAGGTGTACTGGAACTGGTGAGTACAGGGAGAGGTTTAGCAATTTGAGAGAAATTTTTAATAAACTTTCTATAATAGTTGCTAAACCCGAGGAAACGTTGTAGTTCCTTCCTATTTTTTGGTTGTGGCCAGTTTTTTACTGAATCGACTTTGTTAGCCTGCATTTGGATACCTTTTGGGCCAATGGAGTACCCCAAAAAATCTATTTCCTTGGTGTGGAATACACACTTTTCTAGTTTTGCATATAGCCTATGAACTTGGAGCCTGGAAAGTATCCAACTAACATGTTTAACATGTTCTTCAAGCGTGTTTGAGTACACTAGAATGTCGTCCAGGTATACGACCACACAAGTATCAAGAAGATCGTGAAATATATCGTTAATAAAATACTGGAATGTGGCCGGGGCGTTAGTTAACCCGAACGGCATTACCAGGTACTCCAACAGGCCGTATCTTGTCCTAAAGGCGGTCAACCACTCATCCCCTTCTCTTATGCGGACAAGGTTATAAGCCCCTCTTAGATCTAATTTGGTGAAGATTTTGGCATGTTGGAGGCGTTCAATGAGTTCGGGGATGAGTGGTAGGGGATACCTGTTTTTTATCATAATTTTATTGAGCTCCCTGAAGTCGATGATTGGTCGAAGGGAGTTATCTTTGTTTCTTACGAAGAAGAACCCGGCTGCTGCTGGAGAAACTGAAGGACGTATAAAACCTTTTTTTAAGTTTTCATCTAAATACGTCTTTAAATGATCAAGCTCGGGTTGGCAAAGAGGGTAGAGATGACCGTAGGGAGGAGTGGTACCAGGTTTGAGGTCGATCGGACAGTCATACGACCGATGAGGAGGTAGAGTATCAGCTTCCTTCTTACTGAATACGTCTGCAAACTTCTCATATACTTTAGGTATGTGTGGAGTTTCTGTCAAATGGAAGAGAACAGAATGATTTAGACAGGTTTGCTGGCAATATGGTGAATCAAATTTTACTTCCAAAGAACACCAATTGATCACAGGTTCGTGTAAACGGAGCCATTGTAATCCTAGTACAATGGGGAATAGAGGAGAGGTAATAACATCAAAGGTGATGTATTCCTGATGTGAACCTAGGGTGGATACCAAAATGGGAATTGTATGCTGAGTAATAGGACCAGAAGAAAGTTCAGACCCATCTACAACCCGTATAGAGACAGGAGACAATTTAGTGATGAGAGGTATTTTATATTTTTCAACAATAGCTTTATCTATGTAATTCCCTTGGGCTCCTGTGTCAATTATAGCTTCTTTCGTCATGCGATTGCTGTCCCACTGTAAAGAGAGGGTTAAAGTACAGTGAATTGGTTTATCATGTTCAATCATTGAAGTCAAATGTAAGAGAGACTTATTATTTTTATTTTTACGTAGGGAGGGGCATTCGCGGATAGGATGGTTTGGACTTCCACAATACAAACACAGTCCTTTTGATTTTCTTCTAAACCTTTCTTCAGAGGTCAATGGACCCCTCCTAAAGCCTATATCCATAGGTTCAGGCACACTTGATGAAGAAGCAGTTGGAGGAGGATGGAATGATCTCTTGTAAGAAGAATCCCCAATTTGACGCTCTGACTTCCTTTCGCAAAGCCTTCTATCTATTTGCATTGAGAGCTTCATGAGGCCGTCTAAGGAGTCAGGGAGATCAGTTCGGGCTAGCTCATCTTTAACTGCTTCCGAGAGTCCTAGGCGAAATTGGTTTCTTAAGGCAATCACGTTCCATTGGGAATCAATGGCATGTTGTTTAAACTCCGTTATATAAACTTCAACAGGACGGTTGCCTTGCTTTTAGTTTCCGCATCTTGCTTTCTGCAGTCAATTGTAAATTTGAGTCTGAATAAAGTTCATCCATGACTGCTAGAAAAGACTGTAGGGATGATAGAATAGGATCGTTGGTTTCAAAGAGCGTGTCTGCCCAGATTCGGGGTTCACCCTGTAGATAGGTAATCATTGTGAGCACTTTAATCTTATCATTAGGATATGTGAGTGGCTTAAGGTTGAAAGTGAGGAGGCAGGCATTCCTATATTGGCGATAGAGACTCCTATCACCATTGAACAAATCAGGTGCTGCAATCTGTGGTTCCACAATAGATTCAGCAGCTTTTGCTTTGGGAGGAGTTGTCTCTCTTATAACCTTAGTTAAAGTCTCATTTTCAACCTTTAGATCTCTAAGGCCTTGACTGAGTTCATCTACTCTTTTAGACAGGTTGTAAACGAATTGGGGCAAATCTGCTGGATCCATATTTTTTAGCCTTAATTATTCTGTAATGATTTAGTAGAGAGTGAGGATGGATCACAACTGCAGAGTATGCAAAATAAATGATTTGTATCACTTTTGGCAAATGGACTATTGAACAGCATAGACCAAGCTGCTTTAAGTGAAGTTGTTATTCTCAAGTAATTGAATTGCAGATCAGAAACTTGTCTGGCAACGAATGATGTAAATCACATATGCTGTTGAATGTCACAGCAATAGTATAAACATAAACAAAGGCTGGATCAGAAGAAATGTAAAAATAAAACAATTTCTTAGTAGCAAACTTTAGTGTTCAGCTAGCTCCCAGTATGATAAATCTTGATAAAGAAAAGCAGAGTTCCAGAAAGCAGGTAGTGTTGCTATTAGTGCTGGAGTAAGATATAACAGTTCAGTGTGAAGTGTAACTCTCAGTTTTAGACACTGTTAGTTAGTTTGTCACAGAATGGTATACACATGTGCTGATAGTTTTGCGGTCAGTAGAGCAGCAGGGAAAAGCAAAGTTCAAGGTTTATTTGTACAACACAGCTTAAAGTAACTACAGTGCTTACCCCCAGTCACCGGATGGTGTGAAATAGAAGCAGAATTAATTCTGAGATGTCCTTGTACTTAGTCCGTGGGAGGTTGTTTGTAGATGAGTTGCACTGTGTTGCAGTGGAAGAGAGATTGAAGTCCGCTGTGTGAGAAACGCTTCAGTGGCTCAAATGAGATAGCAACTCAGAGGGAGAAGGCAGCAAACACACTGCAGTATGAAATAAGTCTCTGTTGTAGCATGCACGCTTAAAAGAAAAACTCGCCTCTGTAAAAGTTTATGTAGGCAAAATGAGCATATGAACCGGCAGTAAAAATAAGTAATCCCAAGGTAGTAGCTGGTTCAGAAATTGGAAGAAAAGCAGACTGGTTTGTTTTCAGAAAAAACACACAGCAAGTGGAAAACAGACAGACTTCAGAGCTAGTCTAGAAACTTAATAATTAAGCACCTGTCTGCAGTCAGCTGATGCCTTAAGTACAGGTAAGGCTGAAGTCAGGTGAATGGGAAAGGCATAGGTAAAACATGGAGTGGAATCCATACATAATGAAGCGGAATCCTTACACCCCGCTTGGATGAAGACTTCAGCCGGATGATGGACCTCTTCAGCGCCACGCTTGGATGAAGACATCGCCCGGATTGGATGAAGAATTCGGCTCGGCTGAGTGAAGACGACTCAAGGTAGGATGATCTTCAGGGGGGTAGTGTTAGGTTTATTTAAGGGGGGTTTGGGTTAGAGTAGGGGTATGTGGGTGGTGGGTTTTAATGTTGGGGGGGTTGTATTTTTATTTTACAGGCAAAAGAGCTGTTTTCTTTGGGGCATGCCCAGCAAAAGGCCCTTTTAAGGGCTGGTAAGGTAATAGAGCTGGTATCTTTTAAATGTAGAATAGGGTAGGGAATTTTTTTTATTTTGGGGGGCTTTGTTATTTTATTAGGGGGCTTAGAGTAGGTGTAATTAGCTTAAAATTGTTGTAATATTTTTATAATGTTTGTAAATTATTTTTTTATTTTTTGTAACTTAGTTCTTTTTTTATTTTTTGTACTTTAGTTAGTGTATTTATTTGTAGGTATTTGTATTTAATTTATTTAATTAATTTAATGATAGTGTAGTGTTAGGTTTAATTGTATCTTAGGTTAGGATTTATTTTACTGGTAATTTTGTATTTCTTTTAGCTAGGTAGTTATTAAATAGTTAATAACTATTTAATAACTATTGTACCTAGTTAAAATAAATACAAAGTTACCTTTAAAATAAATATAAACCCTAAAATAGCTACAATGTCATTATTAATTACATTGTAGCTATCTTAGGGGTTATTTTACAGGTAAGTATTTAGTTTTAAATAGGATTAATTTATTTAATGATAGTGTAGTGTTAGGTGTAATTGTAACTTAGGTTAGTTTTTATTTTACAGGTAAATTTCTCTTTATTTTAGCTAGGTAGCTATTAAATAGTTAATAACTATTTAATAACTATTCTACTTAGTTAAAATAAATTGAAAGTTGCCTGTAAAATAAAAATAAATCCTAAAATACCTACAATGTACCTATTAGTTATATTGTAGCTAGTTTAGGGTTTATTTTACAGGTAAGTATTTAGCTTTAAATAGGAATAATTTAGTTAATAAGAGTTAATTTATTTTGTTAGATTTAAATTAGATTTAATTTAGGGGGTGTTAGGGTTAGACTTAGCTTTAGGGGTTAATCATTTTATTATAGGTTGCGGCAGTATAGGGGTTAATAAAAATATTATAGGTGGCGACGGTGTAGGGGGGGCATATTAGGGGTTAATAAGTTTAATATAGGTGGCGGTGGGGTCCGGGAGCGGCGGTTTAGGGGTTAAACTATTTATTTTGTTGCGGCGAGGTCCGTAGGCAAAAGAAGTCTTAAAAAAAAAAAAAAAAACACGCAACTGCCCGCACGAAATAAAGAAAAAACACATAACCTCCCTCAAGAAATAAAGAAAAAAAAAAACATTCCGCACGAAATAATAAAAAACCTAACCGCCCGCATGAAGTATAACAAACAAAAAACTAACCTCCCGCACAAAGTAATAAAAAACACCTAAGCCGCCAACCCCCACATCGCAAAATAATAAAGTAATTAACCCGTAATCCGCAAATGAACGCAAATAACATAATTAAAATATTAACCCCTAAACCGCTAACCCCCCACATCGCAATAAACCTAATTAACCCATTAACCTCTAAATCGCCAACCCCCACATCGCAATAAACCTAATTAACCTATTAACCCTAAACCACCAACCCCCCACATCACAATAAACCTAATTAACCTATTAACCCTTAAACCGCCAAACCCCCACAATCGCAATAAACCTAATTAACTCCTAAGCCGCCAACCACCCACAATGCAAATAACTAATTTAATTACTAAGCCCCCTAACCTAACACCCCCTAAATTAACCCCAATGACATAAACTAAGTTACAATTAAAATAAAAAATCCTAACATTAATTTTACAAAAAATGTATATAAAATTACAAAAAATAAAAAAGTCTAAAATTACAGAAAAAATAAAAAAAATTAAACCTAATCCCTATGAAAATAGCAAAGCCCCCCAAAATAAAAACACCCCCTAATCTAAACTATTGCCCTAAGTTAAACAGATCTTTTACATTTAAAAAATACTAAGTCCCTCCCTAACAGTAAACCCCCCCACCAATCCAAACCCCCAAAATAAAAAAACCTAAACTACCCATTGCCCCTAAAGGGGCATTTGTATGGGCATTGCCCTTAAAAGGGCATTCAACTCTTTTACAAGCCCATTAAATCCCTAATCTTAAAAAAAATAAAAAAAAGCCTAAGTCTAACCCCCAAATAGGTACTGACCGTTCCTGAAGTACGGAGGAGGTCTTCTTCCAGGCGGTGAAGTCTTCATGGAGGCGGCAATATCTTCCAGCGTGGCGACCTCTTCATCCAGGACCAAGCCAGTGCGGAGCGGAGGTGATCGCGGAACAGAAGACCAGAGACCGCTGAGCCATCTAGCGTGGAGATCCTCTTCGTATGATCACCGCCGCACACTGAAGATGAAATACAAGGTACCCTTTAAAAAATGGGGTACCTTGCATTCCTATTGGCTGAATTTGAACAGCCAATAGGATTTCAGTAGCTCTAATCCTATTGGCTGATTTCAAAATTTCAGCAAATAGGAATGCAGGGTACCCCAAATTGAATGCGGTACCTTCCATTCAATTTTTAGTGTACGACAGAGATCGGATGAAGAGGAGCCTCCACGCCGCTGAGGGCCGCCACCTCTAAAGACCGCCACTGAGAACCTCCGCTGAGGACCGCCGCTCCGGATCCACGCATCGTGGAAGACCGCTCCACACCTCCGTTCCGCCTTCACTCCGGATGAAGATAGAAAATGATGGAGCCACCTGGAAGAAGACCTTCACCGCTGGACTTCAAGAATGGTGAGTACCTATTTGGGGTTTAGTCTTCTGCTTTTTTTATTTTTTGGGGTGGCTTTTTTTTTAGATTAGGGTTTTTTGGGCTGTAAAAGAGCTGAATGCCTTTTTAAGGGCAATGCCCATACAAATGCCCCTTTAGGGGCAAGGGGTCGCTTAGGTTTTTTTAGACTTAGTTTTTTTATTTTGGGGGGGTTGGTTGGGTGGGGGGCTTTACTGTTAGGGGTAATTGTTATTTTTTTAAGTAAAAGAGCTGTTTAAATTAGGGCAATGCCCTACAAAAAGGCTCTTTTAAGGGCTATTGGTAGTTTAGTATTAAATTAGGGGGTGTTTTTATTTTGGGGGGGATTTTTTTTCTTTATTTTTTTTATTTTTGTTTTTTTTATAAATTTTCTTTATTGAATTTTAAAAAGAAGCAATACAAACTTATCAAGGTAGCCTTAAACAACCTTTATAAAATCAAGGGAAAAGAATTAACAAAAACGTAAACAAGTAAATGTTACATAACTTCAATATACACATGTTAAACCTTAAAGCATTAAGCTACCCGCTGTACCTGCTATAATTTCATGCCCTCTATCGCCTCATGACGCATGTCAACTGTTAAACCTAGGCCTAGACTCTACTATCTATAGGCTAAGGGCTCTGTAAATTTCACGTAAGTTGGGAAGTATCAAAAGGACTTGCGTTCGCTCTTAAGTAGAGCACGCATGTTAATCGAACACGAGTATGTGGATACCAGAAATTAAGTATGTTGGATTTTTTATTTTTATAGTTAGTTTTAGGTTTAAAATTTTTATTTTGGATAGTTTTATTTTTTTCTGTAATTTAAATTTTTTTATTTCTTGCATTATTACCTTTGGGGTTCATATTTTTACAGGGTACGTCCTACAAAAACTGTCAGTTAATGACCAAGGACGTACCCTGTACGTCCTCTGGGGTTTCAAGCGGTGGAAGCGATTGTGATCGCTTCCAGCCGCTTTCAAGGTATTGCAGTGATATCTCGATATTGAGGCATCACTACAATACCTTTTTTTACCCACCGATGCAGAGAAAGACACTCTGTGTGCTCTCTGCATCAGCCAGCAATGGTGCCGATCGTTGGTGGGTGGGAGCCATAGCAGGGAGGAGGGTGGGTGGCCCATCGCGGGAGTAGTTCCGGCCGCTGTTCCAGGAGTGCGCCGAGGGGGGGGGGGGCGGGAGCGTGCACACAAGATCGTTTGGCAGTGAGTGCACACAATACGCAAGGGAAGGAGGGAGAGGGAGGATCTGGAAGGGGGTAGAATATTGAGGGGGGGGCAGCTACACTACGGATAAATGGGGTAAAAAAATAATAAAATTAAAAAAATGAGCAAATTTTATTAGAAACTGGGTACTGGCAGACAGCTCCCAGTACCTAAGATGGCCACAAATAAGAAGAGGGGGGAGGTTAATAGAGCTGAGTGTGGGGGGGGGGGGGGTCAAGTAGATTAGGGGTGAACCTACACTGCAGAAACTAATTATAAAAAAATGCTAAAAAAAAAGGCTTTTATTTTAGTACTTGCAGACTTTCTGCCAGTACTTAAGATGGTGGTGACAATTGTGGGATGGGGAAGGAAGAGAGCTGTTTGAGGGGTGTCAGGGAGGGATCAGGGGGTACAATGTGTAACTAAAGCTAAAATTAACCCTACAAGCTCCCTAATTAACCCCTTCACTGCTAGGCATAATACAAGTGTGGTGCGCAGCATCATTTAGTGGCCTTCTAATTACCAAAAAGTAATGCTAAAGCCATATATGTCTGCTATTTCTGAACAAAGGGGATCATAGAGAAGGATGTACAACCATTTGTGCCATAATTGCACAAGCTGTTTGTAAATAATTTCAGTGAGAAACCTAAAGTTAGAAAAAAATTGTGAAAAAGTTAACATTTTTTTTTATTTGATCGCATTTGGCGGTGAAATGGTGGAATGAAATATACCAAAATGGGCCTAGATCAATACTTGGGTTGTCTACTAAAAAAAAATATATATATATACATGTGAAGGGTTATTCAGGGATTCCTGATAGATATCAGTGTTCCAATGTAACTATCGCTAATTTAAAAAGAATTATATGTGTGGGCAGCAGTGCGGCGTCCTCTTCATGCCCGTTGCCTAGGGCTGTGTCGGCTCAGTATGCGTGCGGCGCTGATGTCATCGCCGCACGCTCCTGATTCCGGCTGGTCTCTTGGCACCTTTCCAAAGGTATTTAAACGGGCAGCAAACGACCTGTCACTGCCCAAGTATAGGTGCTACTACATGTGCTCCTGGGAGTGACAGATTGTTTGCTGGATTATACCTTGTTGCCGAATCCCTGCCTGTCTCACTACGCTAACTGGTTAACCCCTAATCTGCTCGACTGATACTTGTTACTGAACCCTGCCTGTCTCACTACGCTAACTGGTTAACCCCTAATCTGCTGGACTGATACTTGTTACTGAACCCTGCCTGTCTCACTACGCTAACTGGTTAACCCCTAATCTGCTGGACTGATACTTGTTACTGAACCCTGCCTGTCACACTAGGCTAACTGGTTAACCCCTAATCTGCTGGACTGATACTTGTTACTAAACCTTGCCTGTCTACCTACACTAACTGGTTAACCCCTAATCGGCTGGATTGATACTTGTTACTGAACCCTGGGAGTGACAGATTGTTTGCTGGATTATACCTTGTTGCTGAATCCCTGCCTGTCTCACTACGCTAACTGGTTAACCCCTAATCTGCTGGACTGATACTTGTTACTGAACCCTGCCTGTCTCACTACGCTAACTGGTTAACCCCTAATCTGCTGGATTGATACTTGTTACTGAACCCTGCCTGTCACACTACGCTAACTGGTTAACCCCTAATCTGCTGGACTGATACTTGTTACTAAACCTTGCCTGTCTACCTACACTAACTGGTTAACCCCTAATCTGCTGGACTGATACTTGTTACTGAACCCTGTCTTACTACGCTAATTGGTTAACCCCTAATCTGCTGGACTGATACCTTGTTACTGAACCCTGCCTGTCTTACTATGCTAATTGGTTAACCCCTAATCTGCTGGACTGATACCTTGTTACTGAACCCTGCCTGTTTTACTACGCTACCTGGTTAACCCCTAATCTGCTGGACTGATACTTTGTTGCCGAAACCTTGCCTGTCTTACTACGCTACCTGGTTAACCCATGAGTTACTGGTCTGATACATTGTTGCTTCCCCGTCTCACTACGTCTCCTATTTAACCCCTGAATTGCTGGTCTACGTTACTGTTGCGGTATTCTGTCCTACCTGTGGTGAGTGCCGCTCTCCTCATTTTCCTGATATTCTCTGCTCTGGGATATTCTCTATCTTTCTGACTCAACACCGGGATAACAAGACTACTGGCCGAGTTCGGTCTGATAGAGGAGTATCCCACCAGCCTCACATTATACTTGGGCCATGGAACCAGATGAGGTGGCACAAGCTGTTTATCTCCATGGACAGATGTTGGGAACCGTTGGGAACCCATACTACACAATTGCAGAATATGGATTCCAAGCCTATCACCGCTCAACTCTCCTTACTAGTCACTTTGAGGAGTACCACTCCTGTTGTTACACCACCAGTCCCTGCTCCTAGTACTGTGGCTTCTCCCTCTGCTTCTGGAAGCATACCCCGGATACCTTTGCCTGACAAGTATGAAGATACTACGGATTTCAGGGGTTTCCTTAACCAATGCAGGCTGCACTTCCGTAATGATCCCCACACCTTTCAGTCTCCCCAGTCAAGGGTCACGTTTATCATTTCCTTGCTGAAAGACAAGGCCCTAGCCTGGGTCTCTCCTCTTCTGGAACAGGACACTCCACTCCTGCATGATGCTGATGATTTCATCTCTGCTTTTTCTGCTGTGTTTGGGACTTCTGGCCCTACCTCTGCTGCGGAATATTCCCTCCCGGATCTTCGCCAGGGCAACAGACCCGTGGCTCAGTTTCTCGGTTTCAAGTGCCAAGTTTCGCACCTTGGCACTTGAAACCACTTGGGATGGCAGTGCTCTCAAGGCAGCCTTTAGGAGGGGTCTGCATGAACGCATCAAAGATAAACCCACCTATAGGGATATTCCTTCTTCTTTCGATGACTTTATAGCACTTTGTATCAGCCTGGACTCTCGCTTTCAGGAGAGACAAGCAGAGAGAGACTGAACTAGGAGGATCCTCCCTTCCCGTCCCCCTGTTCGTTCGGCTCAGGTGGTATCCTCTACCCCTTCTGCAGCTCCAGTTCGAGGTCATTCATTCCCCAGCTCAGCCTGCCATCCTTGGCCTCCCTTGGCTTCGCTTAAACAATCCACAGTTCGACTGGGCTATGGGACAACTGGCTTCTTGGGGTGCCTCCTGTTTCCACTCCTGCCTTGCTAAAGTCACTCCCCTGCGCCACATTCCCATAGCCAGCATCCAGACTCCCTCCATCCTTCCTTTGGTATATGCAGACTTTGCTGATGTGTTTGAGAAAAAAGCAGCCGATGTTCTGCCACCCCACCGTCCCTATGACTGCAAGATTGACCTCCTCCTTCCCGGAGCCCCACTTCCTAAAGGCAGGACGTATCCACTCTCCAAGGCTGAAACCAAATCCATGGAGGAGTACATCCAAGAGAACCTAGCTAAAGGTTTAATTCACCCTTCTTCCTCTCCTGCTGGGGCTGGCTTCTTTTTGTTGGTAAGAAGGATGGTGGGCTTAGACCCTGCATAGATTACAGGGCCTTGAACAACATAAACATCAAGAATCGCTATCCCATACCACTGGTCACCGAATTGTATGACTCACTCCAGAATGCTCGCTTCTTCACTAAATTGGACTTACGTGGGGCATACAATTAAATTTGCATCTCTCCAGGCCACGAATGGAAGACTGCCTTCAACACAAGATCCGGGCATTACGAATACCTTGTTACCGTTTGGGCTGTGTAATGCCCCTGCAGTCTTCCAGGCATTTGTCAACAACGTCTTTCGTGACCTCCTCAACCGCACTGTCATCGTCTACTTGGATGATATCCTTGTTTTCTCTTCCACTTTAGAGGAGCATCACAGGCACGTGAGACAGGTGCTTCTTCATCTCAGGGATAACTCTTTGGTAGCGAAGCTAAAAAAAATGTGAGTTTGATCAAGTCCGGATCCAATTCCTTGGATATGTCATCTCGAAGGAGGGTTTTGCCATGGATCCTGCTAAACTCACCGCTGTACTAGAATGGCCTCAACCTACCTCCTTAAAGGAATTACAGAGGTTCTTGGGGTTCTCCAATTATTACCGCAAGTTCATAAAGAACTTTTCTCAAACAGTCGCTCCTCTCACTGAATTGACTAGACGGAATAAGGACTGAGGGGTCTTTGTATTTTTTTCAGGTAAAAGAGCTGATTTCTTAAGGCAATGCCCTACAAAAGGCTCTTTTAAGGGCTATTGGTAGTTTATTGTAGGCTGTTTTTTTATTTTTATAGGGCTATTAGATTAGGTGTAATTGATTTTATTTTGGATAATTTTGTTTGTTATTTTTTTGTAATTTAGTGTTTGTTATTTTTTGTAATCTAGTATTTTTTATTTTTTTTTATTTTAGATTTCATTTTTTTTAGTAGTGTTCAACATTTTAGCCTCACCGCACAAACTGTAATACTGGCTTTACAGTTTGTTATTTTTTGTAATCTAGTATTTTTTATTTTTTTTTATTTTAGATTTCATTTTTTTTAGTAGTGTTCAACATTTTAGCCTCACCGCACAAACTGTAATACTGGCGCTATGGAAATCCCACGCAAAAACTAAATTTATGCTTACCTACATTTATTTCTGGATACGGTGAGTCCACGGAATCATCAATTACTGTTGGGAATATCACTCCTGGCTAGCAGGAGGAGGGAAAGAGCACCACAGCAAAGCTGGTAAATGTTACTTTCTTTCCCACAATCCCCAGTCATTTGACTGAAGGAAAAAGGAGAAAAAGGAAATAACACAAGGTGTAGAGGTGCCTGAGGTTAAAGTTAAAAATAAATGTCTTAAAATAAAGGGCGGGCCTGGGACTCCCCGTATCCGGAAATAAATACATTTATCAGGTAAGCATAAATTTTGTTTTCTTTCCTAAGATAGGGTGAGTCCACAGAATCATCAAGTTGCAACCTTGCAAAACCGTTCCAGAGAAGCTTCATTTTTAAAACCCAAGAAAAAGAGACAGCCCTAGGGGAATGAGCTGTAATTCTCTCAGAAGACTGCTGCCCAGCAGTCTCATAAGCAAAAGCAATTATACTTCTCAACCAGAGAGAAAGAGAAGTAGCAGAAGCTTTATGACCTTTACCTTTCCCAGAGAAACAAACAAACAGAGCAGAAGACTGGCGAAAATTCTTAGTCGCCTGAAAATAAAATTTTAAAGCACGCACAACTTCTAAGTTGTGCAACAAACGTTCTTCTGAAAAGAAAAACTACGACAAAGAGAAGGAACAACAATTTCCTGATGAAAAAATTCTGTCCAAAACCACTTTAGGAAGGAACCTTAGTACGAAGAACCGCCTCATCGGAATGAAAGATAAGATAAGGCGAATCACACTGCAAGCTGAGAGTTCTGACACTCTCCGAGCAGAAGAGATAGCAATAAGAAAACCTTCCAAGATAACAACTTAATATCTATGGAATGCAATGGCTCAAACGGAGCTTGTTGCAAAACTTTATAAACAAAGTTAAGGCTCCCAGGAGGAGCAACAGATTTAAACATAGGCCTAATACTGACCAAGGCCTGACAAAAAGAATGCATATCTGGCACGTCCACCAGATGCTTATGCAGGAAAAAAGATAATGCACAAATTTGACCCATCAGAGAACTGACTGACAAAACCTTTCTCCAGACCTTCCCATAGAAAGGACAAACTTCTAAGAATCCTGACCCTACTCCAAGAGAAGCTCTTGGATTCACACCAATAAAGATATTTACACCATATGTTGTGGAAAATCTTTCTCGTAACAGGCATGCAAACCTGAATCATGGTCTCAATGACCGACTCAAAAAAACCATGCTTAGACAGAACTAAGCATTCAATCTCCAAGCAGTCAGCTTCAGAGAAACGGAATTTGGATGAAAGAAGGGACCCTGAATCAGAAGGTCCTTCTTCAGAGAAAGTCTCCAAAGTAGAAGAGATGACATCTCCACTAGGTCTGCATACCAGATCCTGTGAGGCCATGCAGGGACTATTAGAATTACTGACGCTCTTCTCCTGTTTGACATGAGCAATGACTCGTGGAAGGAGAGCAAACGGAAGAAACAGGTATACCAGCCTGAAATCCCAAGGAACCGCCAGAGCATCTATCAGAGCGGCCTGAGGATCTCTTGACTTCGAATCGTACCTTGGCAGCTTGGCATTTTGCCAAGACGCCATCAGATCATCAACACCGGCACCCATTAGAGGGTTAAGTCGGATGGAGTTCACACTCCTCAGAATAAAAAATCTGACTGCTCAGGAAATCAGCTTCCCAGTTGTTTCCTGGGACTTGGATGGCAGATAGACAACAATTGTGAGCTTCCACCCACTGAACAATCCAAGTCACCTCCTACATGGCTAAGGAACTCCGAGTTCCTCCCTAGTAGTTGATGTAAACCATTGAGGTGAAATAGTCAGAGTGGAACCAAGCTAAGGACAACTGAGGCCAAGTCATCAGAGCATTGAAAATCGCTCTCAACTTCAAAATTTTTAAGAGGAGAGCAGACACTTCCGAGTCCATAATCCCTGCGCCTTAAACAAGGCCCAGACTGCTTCCCAGTCCAGCAGTTAGGCGTGGTCACATAACCCAGGAATGTCTCTAGAAGCACACGCTCCGAGACAAATACTCCTGAAACGTTTTATAGAACACAGTAAAGGGAAGGATGTCCATGGTTAACCTTCAGACCAATTCCCTCCATACATAGAATCACTGAAAAGTGAAGGTAAAAACAACTGCTATGTCCAAACTCCCAACTTTCTGGTTGCAAAATGGCTATATACCAGACCACAAGAGCCTTGCTGTTGACCGGACATAAGACTGCAGAGAAAGGAAAAGGAATAAATATCTGATCTCTGTTAAAAATCTTCTCCTCGATAGAGAATCTATTGAGGTCCCCAAATAATCACCCTTGTAGATGGAACAAGAGAACTCTTCTTCAGATTAATTTCCCATCCATGGGAAAGTAGATTGGACAAGATCTCTAGAAAGAGAGTTTGCTCAAAGTAAGGATGACACCTAAACCATATTTTGTCCAGAAAAACACCCTTACAATACCCCAAGACCTAAAAGTCTGTCTAGGATGATGAAAACTCAGAAACTTGAGAAGATCCCAAATCAAGGGAACAATAAAACCTTCAGGTCTATGTTCGATATGAACAGGCCCTCTTAAAAGGAGAAAGGATACTACTTTGAAGGTCAGAGTCTGAGTTACTTGAGGTAATTATCTAGATCCCGTTACCAAACTGGGACTGGAACTATCACTCTCAGAGAGGAAGATCCTGAACCCTGTTCAAGGAATGCCTCTCATCATATCTGAAGTGCAGATACTCTAAAAGGCATGACTGACCCTGCAGAAAGAGGAAAAAGAAACTTTCCTTTAGTCTTACTCTCTTGACGTGAGGTAGGAAAACCCTTTTTGTACCCTTAAAGTCAGAGGATAATTCTGCTAGACCAAGTCCAAACAAGGTCTCATCCTTAAAAGGAGATGCCCAAAGCGTGGATTTGGAGGAAACATAAAGTATTGAACCTGCAACTGCATAACTATAAAGCCTGGGTTCTACCACTAAACCACAGGTAGGCTTCTCAGCTGACCGAGAATTCAGCCACAATGCCCGGTGGCTAGTACAGCAAGTGTAATAAGAGAAGACATTGCTCTAAATGAACAATCAAACCTCTAGCTTCTTATCCATAGATCCGTAAAGGATCAGCTACCCTCCATATGGATACAAATTCTCTGAGCCGTAGTAAAAAACTCCCTTCTACTTAGGGCATTGTGCATTTTAATGGAGTCAACAACAAGAAAATCCATTAAAGGACAGGAGACAGGGAGAAAGGTATCCATTCTTCTCCTACACCTGTAAAAATTTCCATAGAACGTCTTGAAACATTTCCGCAATGGAAGGAACATCATATAAATGATCAAGTTTACCAAACTTCCAAGGGTTGACAACGACAGGGATATCAATGTCGTCCAAATAGCTAAAACAGTACACAAGGTGTGCAAGCATACATCTGAAAGAGATGACTTCAGCATCAGATGAAGGAATTATACTATCCAAAGCTGAGATTTCACTCTCATAAGCTACCTGCAAATCTTCCTCACCAGAAACAGTAGCAGAAAGTGGAGCAGAAACCATACTATCTGAACTTTAAAATGTCCTCTTGCAGTTTCCTGTAGTAAAGAAAAGACAGACAAAGCCACAGATATTGCAGAGGATACCTGAGCTGCAAAAGCTGTAAGCAAATACACTCCTCCAGGAGATTGAGAGGAACTGCAGGGCACTGAATGTGACGCTATAGAGGCTTGGGACATGTAAGGAAAAAGCTGTGGCATTGCCTGAACAGCATCATCCTGGGAGACATAAGGCTCAGATTCAATTTACAATTGTTTCAAGGAGCAGACCACTGTTCCAACCCAGAACATAAACCCCTTATTCAAGAAAATATGTAATGAAATAAACCTTTAGACTTAAAGATTTAATGGAGCATAAATATAAAATGAACGTTTTGTTCTAAAAACGTTACTAACATTCACCTGCAACTAAGTATACTGAAACAGTGTATATAGGGCAAGGAAGAATAATTCTCATATTGCAAACAGAGAATAACTTGTAATGGGACATAAAGATAATAAAATCTATTTCCCATTAAACATTCGCCTGCAGTTAATTAATTCAAGTGGACGGAACAATAACTTTCAAATGGGACATAATGATACAGCTTCTATTTCCCAATACCATCCATCTTGCAGCAACAACAACTCCGCTCAGTTCTCAGCCTGAGAATGAGGCGGAGGTACGCATCAAGACCCAGCAACTAAAAATGGCGCCGCTCCGATTCGATATAAAGAGGCGTGGCCAAGAATCGGCACGGAATGAAATGTTTCACTCCGCCGACTAAGTCACATTCGCTGAAAAAGCAGGACCCAGCTCTCCTCTAATACATGAGCAGTTCTTGCAGACAAAGAAGAAATAAACAATTGGACCGTAGGGCTTGAGAAAAATGGAACCTGTGCAGCCCCAAAGGAAAGGTGCAAACTATGAGAGGATAGCGCTCCTAACAGTCTCCACAAAGTACACTATAAAAAAAAAATGGGACCTAGAGGGGCTGCAGATTCAAAGACAAACTCTAAAATTTTAGATTACTAGAACCTCGCCAAGAGCATATTTAATAAAAATTAGATCAGAGCCCCCATAGGTGGTTAACCCCTTTATTGCAGTTAAGGTGGTTAACCCCTAAGTCTCCCTAATCACATGCAATAAAAGTGTCTGCCCACTGCCTTAATATCTTTCATAAAGGAACTTGACCCACATAAAAAGCAGAGGGTGCTTAACCCCTTTAGTGCCAGCCTCCTAGCCCCAGAAGACAAAAAGGCACTTACCTGCATTCTAGCCGTCCGTCAGCAAGACGACTTAGACGGCGTGAGAGGACGCCACTCCTCACAGAGGTCTGTAAACAGAGAAAGAACAGAGTAAACTTACTTAGGCTTTCTATACTCTGGGCAGCAAATATGTTAGGAAAACGCAGCAAGGCCCACCTTACAAGTTCTTAAAGTGAAGGTCAAGTCCGGGTGACTCATTCACACCGTTCAGCTGTTGATTTGAAATAATGTGGACTTTCTTTCATCATTTTGCCTCCATTCGAATCATACCATAGTTTTTTTTACCTTTTATTTATCACCCATTACACTCTATTCATCCGCCCGCCATCTTAGTTAACTTGATTGACATAAATCTAAAATATAATTCTCCAATCTCTATTAACCCCCCGGGGGGTTCATCCCCTTTCTCAAAATGTCACTACTAATTGATGCACATGCGTAGCTTCATCAACAGCGTAATGTCTCTGAGGCTTGTTCATGAGACGCGCGTGCGTATTCTGCTTCCTGTTTCTGAACTGGATACAGCGGTTCGAGTAGTTAAAAAATGCTAACGATGCACACGATGGCATAGTACTCAATGAATGTATGTATTCATTCATTGAATACTATGTTTCACTTACGGGACCACAAAATGTAACGCATGCGTGATTCGGTTCATATACGCATGGCTATCTTGTGCACACGCTTTAGACAGACGTAGAGAGCGTATGGCACTGCTCGCTACGTCACTACTGCAAAATAAGGAAGTGGTGCAATGCAAATGAGAAGTTTTTTTATATTCAATTTTTTATATAAAGAAATATGTAAAGACAAAAATTAAGTTAGCGACTAGAAAGTTTATAAGTTATTGAATAAGTTTCAGTAGTGCAGTGGCCGGAAATTGACCTTCACTTTAACTGCTTTAAAGCCACCACTGCCCAACTGATGAGACTAACGTGGAGTACAGCTAGACCCAATCCTGAAGGACAGATCAGAGTAAACCTACTCTGTCTAAAAGTAATAAAATCTTGCTTGAAGTAAAAGTAAATCCAATTTTCTTCAGACTCCAAAACTTTACTTCCTCCATGCACCAAGGCAAAGAGAATGACTGGGGATTGTGGGAAGGGAAGTGACATTTAGCAGCTTTGCTGTGGTGCTCTTTGCCTCCTCCTGCTGGCCAGGAGTGATATTCCCAACAGTAATTGATGATTCCGTGGACTCACAGTATCTTAGGAAAGAAAACGTCAGTTTTTTGAGTGCTTGACATTGCGTTACAGGCTAAAATGCTTGCAAAACAAAACTCGTAATCTAGGTGAATATGTTAATATTTTATATTTCAAAAACGTGCTTTGAGATTAGTAATTCTTCATGTTCACAAACCTGACACCCGTATTAGAACTAAAGTGCAAATCATGAATCTTGTTACCCATATTTTACATAGACATGTATATGTATGTATACAGTCATGGCCAAAAATATTGGCACCCCTGCATTTCTATCAGATAATGCACCACTTCGCCCAGAAAATTGTTGCAATTACAAATGTTTAGGCATTCTCATGTTTATTTCTTTTGTTTGTATTGGTATGACACAAAAAAAGACCAATCTGACACATTCCACGAAAAAAACTCCAAAGATGGACTGGACAAAATTATTGGCACCTTCTCAAAATTGTAAGAAATAATTGCATTCCAAGTTTGTGATGCTCCTGTAATTTTTAATTAAACTCACCTGTATCAATTAACAGGTGCTAACAATATAGAAATCACACCGGCAACCAGTTAAAATGGTGAAAAATTTACTCACCTTTTCTGTTGTGTGTCTCTGTGTGCCACACTGAGCATGGAGAAGAGAAAGAGCAGAATTGTCTGAGGATTTGAGAACAAAAATTGTGGAAAAGCATGGACAATCTCAAGGTTACAAGTCCATTTCCAGAGATCTTAATATTCCTGGGTCCACTGTGCGCAACATTGTCAATAATTTTATAGCCCATGGCACTGTAGCTAATCTCCCTGGGCGTGGACGAAAGAGAAAAATTGATCAAAAATTGCAACAAAGGATTGTTCGAATGGTGGATAAATAACCTTGATCAACTTCCACAAAAATTCAAGCTGACAGTGAATCATGTCCGCTCGACCTTTGTTAAATTTACCCCTCAGAGTTTTATTATTATTATTATTATATATAGTATTTTACTGGAAGTTACACTGCAGAATCTGTGAGATGTCTCCCATACTGAAACTTTAGTTAAACTCCTGGGGTGAGATATGCTGCGTAAATTTCAGCGCAACTGCTGAAACCCCCGTCGCCAGTGACTTACAGCAGTATATGATCTGCCGGCGTATAATTTAAAAAAAATTAAAGTTGAAATCCCACGTAATATCTAACACAAATAAATAAACCGACACGTCAAAACCCCTATATCCGCCATCCCCCTACATCGCAACTACTATTAAAAGTTATTACCACTAATCCGCCATCCCCCCTCAACACAACTACTATTAAAAGTTATTAACTCCTAACCCGCCATCCCCCAACAACGCAAACTACCTAACAAACCTATTAACCTCTAAACCGCCAAGCCCTCACATCGCAATCTACATAATTACACTATTAACCCCTAATTCGCCAACCCCCCCACAACGCAAACAACTAATTAACCTATTAACACCTAAACCACCAACCCCCCCTGTGATGGATGTATAAACTCATTCCTGTAGAAAGAGTTCATTTCTCTACAGGGAAAAATACTATCCTGAAAGAACCAAAATGCTGTAAGGCTTGCCAGCTTACTGCTGAAAATATTACTATTAGTAACAGGCAGACAACAAGAAGCCAATTAGCAACAGCTGAGGATAGTTAGAGGGCTATATAAGGCAACTCTTGCAAGCAAGGTGAGATTAATTTGGATCTCAGACAGGGAAGTAGCAAGACACTGGGAGAGTTGTCTTGGATAAACTGTAGTAAAACGACAAATGCTTTATCCTAAGAACTTGTAGTTGAAGTTGTTTTTTCTGTTCTAAAGCATATGCCTTTGTATGTGTACTGTTTTATTTTGCTTGTTTAACAACAAAAGGGTGGTTGTTTAACCCTTGAACTGCTGACTAAAAGTAAAGACTTTTGTTTAAAAGTGAAACCGTATTTTGCCTCATTCAGGCCTAGATTTGGAGTTTGGCGTTAGCCGTGAAAACCAGCGTTAGAGGCTCCTAACGCTGGTTTTAGGCTAACTCTGGTATTTGGAGTCACTCAATAAAGGGTCTAACGCTCACTTTTCAGCGGCGACTTTTCCATACCGCAGATCCCCTTACGTAAATTGCGTATCCTATCTTTTCAATGGGATTTTTCTAACTCCGGTATTTAGAGTCGTGGCTGAAGTGAGCGTTAGAACTCTAACGACAAAACTCCAGCCGCAGGAAAAAAGTCAGTAGTTAAGAGCTTTCTGGGCTAACGCCGGTTCATAAAGCTCTTAACTACTGTACTCTAAAGTACACTAACACCCATAAACTATCTATGTACCCCTAAACCGAGGTCCCCCCACATCGCCGCCACTCGATTAAATTTTTTTAACCCCTAATCTGCCGACCGCCAACTACGTTATCCTTATGTACCCCTAATCTGCTGCCCCTAACACCGCTGACCCCTATATTATATTTAGTAACCCCTAACCTGCCCCCCACAACGTCGCCGCCAGCTACCTACACTTATTAACCCCTAATCTGCCGACCGCAAAGCGCCGCCACCTACGTTATACTTATGTACCCCTAATCTGCTGCCCCTAACACCGCCGACCCCTATATTATATATATTAACCCCTAATCTGCCCCCCTCAACGTCGCCTCCACCTGCCTACACTTATTAACCCCTAATCTGCCGAGCGGACCTGAGCGCTACTATAATAAAGTTATTAACCCCTAATCCGCCTCACTAACCCTATAATAAATAGTATTAACCCCTAATCTGCCCTCCCTAACATCGCCGACACCTAACTTCAATTATTACACCCTAATCTGCCGACCGGAGCTCACCGCTATTCTAATAAATGTATTAACCCCTAAAGCTAAGTCTAACCCTAACACTAACACCCCCCTAGGTTAAATATAATATACATCTAACGAAATTAATTAACTCTTATTAAATAAATTATTCCTATTTAAAGCTAAATACTTACCTGTAAAATAAATCCTAATATAGCTACAATATAAATTATAATTAAATTGTAGCTATTTTAGGATTAATATTTATTTTACAGGCAACTTTGTAATTATTTTAACCAGGTACAATAGCTATTAAATAGTTAAGAACTATTTAATAGTTACCTAGTTAAAATAATTACAAAATTACCTGTCAAATAAATCCTAACCTAAGTTACAATTAAACCTAACACTATACTATCATTAAATTAATTAAATAAAATACCTACAATTAAACCTAACACTACACTATCAATACATTAATTAAATACAATACCTACAAATAACTACAATGAAATAAACTAACTAAAGTACAAAAAATAAAAAAGAACTAAGTTACAAAAAATAAAAAAATATCTACAAACATAAGAAAAATATTACAACAATTTTAAACTAATTACATCTACTCTAAGCCCCCTAATAAAACAACAAAGCCCCCCAAAATAAAAAATGCCCTACCCTATTCTAAATTACTAAAGTTAAAAGCTCTTTTACCTTACCAGCCCTGAACAGGGCCCTTTGCGGGGCATGCCCCAAGAAGTTCAGCTCTTTTGCCTGTAAAAAAAACATACACTACCCCCCCCCCAACATTACAACCCACCACCCACATACCCCTAATCTAACCCAAACCCCCCTTAAATAAACATAACACTAAGCCCCTGAAGATCTTCCTACCTTGTCTTCACCATACCAGGTTCACCGATCGGTCCTGAAGAGCTCCTCCGATGTCCTGATCCAAGCCCAAGCAGGGGGCTGAAGATGTCCATGATCCGGTAGAAGTCTTCATCCAAGCGGGGAAGAAGAGGTCTTCCATCCGATTGAAGTCTTCATCCAAGCGGGGCAGAAGAGGTCTTCCATCCGATTGAAGTCTTCATCCAGGCGGCATCTTCTATCGACATCCATCTGGAACGGAGCGGCAGCATCCTGAAGACCTCCGACGCGGAACATCCATCCTGGCCGACGACTGAACGACGAATGACGGTTCCTTTAAATGACGTCATCCAAGATGGCGTCCCTCGAATTCCGATTGGCTGATAGGATTCTATCAACCAATCGGAATTAAGGTAGGAATATTCTGATTGGCTGATGGAATCAGCCAATCAGATTTAGCTCGCATTCTATTGGCTGATCGGAACAGCCAATAGAATGCGAGCTCAATCTGATTGGCTGATTGGATCAACCAATCGGATTGAACTTGATTCTGATTGGCTGATTCCATCAGCCAATCAGAATATTCCTACCTTAATTCCGATTGGCTGATAGAATCCTATCAGCCAATCGGAATTCGAGGGACGCCATCTTGGATGACGTCATTTAAAGGAACCGTCATTCGTCGGCCAGGATGGATGTTCCGCGTCGGAGGTCTTCAGGATGCTGCCGCTCCGTTCCAGATGGATGTCGATAGAAGATGCCGCCTGGATGAAGACTTCAATCGGATGGAAGACCTCTTCTGCCCCGCTTGGATGAAGACTTCTACCGGATCATGGACATCTTCAGCCCCCCGCTTGGGCTTGGATCAGGACATCGGAGGAGCTCTTCAGGACCGATCGGTGAACCTGGTATGGTGAAGACAAGGTAGGAAGATCTTCAGGGGCTTAGTGTTAGGTTTATTTAAGGGGGGGTTGGGTTAGATTAGGGGTATGTGGGTGGTGGGTTGTAATGTGTGTGGGGGGGTATTGTATGTTTTTACAGGCAAAAGAGCTGAACTTCTTGGGGCTGGTAAGGTAAAAGAGCTTTGAACTTTAGTCATTTAGAATAGGGTAGGGCAGTTTTTATTTTGGGGGGCTTTGTTGTTTTATTAGGGGGCTTAGAGTAGGTGTAATTAGTTTAAAATTGTTGTAATATTTTTCTTACGTTTGTAGATATTTTTTTATTTTTTGTAACTTAGTTCTTTTTTATTTTTTGTACTTTAGTTAGTTTATTTCATTGTAGTTATTTGTAGGTATTGTATTTAATTAATGTATTGATAGTGTAGTGTTAGGTTTAATTGTAGGTAATTGTAGGTATTTTATTTAATTAATTTAATGATAGTATAGTGTTAGGTTTAATTGTAACTTAGGTTAGGATTTATTTGACAGGTAATTTTGTAATTATTTTAACTAGGTAACTATTAAATAGTTCTTAACTATTTAATAGCTATTGTACCTGGTTAAAATAATTACAAAGTTGCCTGTAAAATAAATATTAATCCTAAAATAGCTACAATGTAATTATAATTTATATTGTAGCTATATTAGGATTTATTTTACAGGTAAGTATTTAGCTTTAAATAGGAATAATTTATTTAATAAGAGTTAATTAATTTCGTTAGATGTAAATTATATTTAACTTAGGGGGGTGTTAGTGTTAGACTTAGCTTTAGGGGTTAATACATTTATTAGAATAGCGGTGAGCTCCGGTCGGCAGATTAGGGGTTAATAATTGAAGTTAGGTGTCGGCGATGTTAGGGAGGGCAGATTAGGGGTTAATACTATTTATTATAGGGTTAGTGAGGCGGATTAGGGGTTAATAATTTTATTATAGTAGCGCTCAGGTCCGCTCGGCAGATTAGGGGTTAATAAGTGTAGGCAGGTGGAGGCGACGTTGTGGGGGGCAGATTAGGGGTTAATAAATATAATATAGGGGTCGGCGATGTTAGGGCAGCAGATTAGGGGTACATAGGGATAATGTAAGTAGCGACGGTGTCCGGAGCGGTAGATTAGGGGTTAATAATAATATGCAGGGGTCAGCGATAGCGGGGGCGGCAGAATAGGGGTTAATAAGTGTAAGCTTAGGGGTGTTTAGACTCGGGGTACATGTTAGAGTGTTAGGCGCAGACGTAGGAAGTGTTTACGCATAGCAAACAATGGGGCTGCGTTAGGAGCTGAACGCGGCTTTTTTGCAGGTGTTAGGTTTTTTTCAGCTCAAACAGCCCCATTGTTTCCTATGGGGGAATCGTGCACGAGCACGTTTTTGAGGCTGGCCGCTTGCGTAAGCAACTCTGGTATCGAGAGTTGAAGCTACGTTAAATATGCTCTACGCTCCTTTTTTGGAGCCTAACGCAGCCTTTATGTGGACTCTCAATACCAGAGTTATTTTTATGGTGCGGCCAGAAAAAAGCCGGCGTTAGCTACGCGGGTCCTTACCGACAAAACTCTAAATCTAGCCGTCAGTTTGTGCTCTACATTTCCTGACAAGGTCCACTCCATTACACCCCCACAACACAAACAACTAATTAACCTATTAACACCTAAACCGCCAACTCCCCACATTGCAAAGTATTCATCTAATAATTAAGCCCCCTAACATAACACCCCCTAAATTAACCCTAATTAAAATACACTAACATAAAATAACAAAATACTATCTACCTTAAAAATTAATTTAAAAAATTTACTAAAAATAAAAAACATAAATTACTTTAAAAAAACTAACATTATCCAAAGTAAAAATTCCTAACTTTACATTAAAATAAATAATCCTAAGATTACAGTAAAAAAAAAAACCTAAGATTACAAAAAATAAAAAAAGCTAACATTATAGAAAATAACAAACGAAATTATCCAAAATAAAAAAAGTTATAAGGGCCTTTTGTAGGGCATTGCCCTAAGTTTAACAGCTCTTTTTAAAAAAAAAAAATACAAAGTACCCCCTAAAATTACAACCCCCCAAAATAAAAAAAAACTCCTAACTATAAAAAAAACTAATCTAACTAAACTAATTTACCCATTGCCCATAAAAATAAAAAAGCCCTAATCTAAAAAAAAAAAAACAAACAAAAAAACCCCACTAACACCAAAAAAGGTACTCACCATTGTCCGGAGATTCATCTTCTTTCCGGCGGCGAAAGGTCTTCTTCCATGTAGCTCCATCTTCACCCATCGCGGGCATGTCTTCTTTCTTCTGTCCGGAGGTGCGGAGCAGTCATCGGCGGCGACGTGTAGGTCCTCTTAATGCGATCGTCCTCCACACACTGAAGATTGAATGCAAGGTACCACTATCGGCTGAAAATTTCAAATTAGCCAATAGGATGAGAGCTGCTTACATCCTGTTGGCTGATTTGATCGGTTTAGCGGGTTTAGGGGTTAATAGTTTTATTAGATACTTTGCATTGTGGGGGGTTGGCGGTTTAGGGGTTAAAAGTGTAAGTAGGTATTTTGTGTTGTGAGGGGTTGGCGGATTAGGGGTTAATACTTTTATTAGGTACTTTGTGATGTGGAGGTTGGTGGAGTAGGGGTTAATAGTTGTATAAGTTATTGCAATGTGGGGGATGGTGGTTTAGATGTTGATATTGCGCATGCGTTAGGTATTTGTTAAGGCTTCCAGGGAGTTACTGTACTTTCATAGTCAGCCCAAAGCTTGTTGCGCCTGCCTATGTATGGCGAGGTAGAATTGGAGTAAAATGTCCTTGCGTTGAATATGTGATACCGACTTGCGATGCCGGTTCTATGTTAGTTTATGGTAGAAAACAATGCGGGCGACGGGTAAAATATACGCGCGTAACTTGTATGCTGCGCCGTATATGTGATTGCTCGATTCAATTAAAAATTGGCAACGCCGGGTTTTGCCGCCCGATGCCGCATATGTAACTCGCCTCCAGTAGGGCCTTAAGTTCTAATGTAGCTCCATCATATGTGAACCTTTACATGGCTGAATATGAGACAAATACTGTTGGACTTAAACCAGAAATATCTTGTAGAGACCCCAATTTACAGAATCTTGGTTCTGGAGTTTATCTAAAAACAGCTAATTTACTCCACTAACCTGATGAAGAATAGACTAATTATGTGTGTGGATCTCCAATTTTATGCAAATATCCTTGATTTTATGTACTTGATATTGTAACATAGTTTACAAATACTATGGGCCAGATTACAAGTGGAGCGCAAACTATCGGTATCAAGAAAGCGATATTTGCGCTCCACTGTGTTATACTAGCGCACGCTAATGTGTGCTGGTATTACAAGTTCACAGCAATGCGAACGCATCAGAACTTTAGCACAGTGAAGGGGGTAAGTAATGCAGGGATGGCAGCAATTTTAAATATATATGTATATAAGCATATACATATATATGTTTACAGGGAACACACAGTTCCCATAGACCAAAATGTAAAGGAACTTTTCAGTGCCATTTTTTTCTAACTCCCACCAACTTTAGCCCGAAAATACTGCCTATTGCAGTAATTTATTAAAAAGACGCTGCTATCTTTATTTTTAACCCTTTAACGACGCATGTCGTACAGGGTACGTCGCACACAACCTGGTCTTTAAAGACCAGCGACGTACCCTGTACGACATTAGGGTTTAAAGCGGCTGGAAGCGATCCTGATCGCTTCCAGCCGCTTTCAAGGTATTACTGTGATGCCTCGATATTGAGGCATCACTGCAATACCTTTTTTCCAAAACTGATGCAGAGAGAGCCACTCTGTGACCCTCTCTGCACTGGTAATGATGGGCCCGATCGTTGGTGGGTGGGAGCAGCTGCAGGGAGGCGGGTGGGCAGCCCATCGCTACCCGGCATCCGGTTCCTGAATGTGCAATGTGCACGCCGGGAGCGTGCGGGGGGGCCTGCAGGGAGCGCGCGCGAGCACGCATGTGTGTACACAATTGCATAACAACCACGGCCACCAATGAATGAATAAATGAATGAGGGAGAGGGAGGGGGGAAATAACAGTCAGAAGGATCTGGGAGGGGGAGAGGGAGGAGGGTATTGAGGGGGGCAGCTACACTACAGAAACATTTTAATTACAATAAAAAAATAAAAATAAAACATTTTTGGGAGGCAAATTGGGTACTGGTAGAAAGCTGCCAGTACCCAAGATGGCAGCAAATAGGTAGTGGGCAAGGGTTATAGAGCTGTTTGGGGGATCAGAGAGGTTGGGGGCTAAGGGGGGGTCCATCACAGCTAAACAGATATTTAAAAAAAAAAAAAAAAAAAAAAGCCTTTTATTTTAGTACTGGCAGACTTTCTGCCAGTACTTAAGATGGCGGGGACAAGTGTGGGGTGGGGGAGGGAAGAGAGATGTTTGGGAGGGATCAGGGGGTGGGATGTGTCAGGTGGGAGGCTGATCTCTACACTAATGCTAAAATTAACTCTGCAAGCTCACTACAAGCTATCTAATTAACCCCTGCACTGCTGGGCATAATACACGTGTGATGCGCAGCAGCATTTAGCGGCCTTCTAATTACCAAAAAGCAACACCAAAGCCATATATGTCTGCTATTTCTGAACAAAGGGGATCCCAGAGAAGCATTTACAACCATTTATGCCATAATTGCACAAGTTGTTTGTAAATAATTTCAGTGAGAAACCTAAAATTGTGAAAAATTTAACATTTTTTTTTATTTGATCGCATTTGGCGGTGAAATGGTGGAATGAAATATACCAAGATGGGCCTAGATCAATACTTGGGGTTGTCTACTACACTACACTAAAGCTAAAATCAACCCTAGAAGCTCCCTAAATGCTCCCTAATTAACCCCTTCACTGCTGGGCATAATACACGTGTGATGCTCAGTGGCATTTAGCGGCCTTCTAATTGCCAAAAAGCAACACAAAAGCCATATATGTCTGCTATTTCTGAACCAAGAGGATCCCAGAGAAGCATATACAACCATTTATGCCATAATTGCACAAGTTGTTTGTAAATAATTTCAGTGAGAAACCTAAAGTTTCTGAAAAAAATTGTGAAAAAGTGAACGATTTTTTTTATTTGATTGCATTTGGCGGTGAAATGGTGGCATGAAATATACCAAAATGGGCCTTGATCAATATTTTGGGATGTCTTCTAAAAAACAATATATATATATATATATATATATATATGTCTAGGGATATTTATGGATTCCTGAAAGATATCAGTGTCCCAATGTAACTAGCGCTAATTTTGAAAAAAAGTGGTTTGGAAATAGCAAAGTGCTACTTGTATTTATTGCCCTATAACTTGCAAAAAAAGCAAAGAACATGTAAACATTGGGTATTTCTAAACTCAGGACAAAATTTAAAAACTATTTAGCATGGGTGCTTTTTGGTGGTTGTAGATGTGTAACAGATTTTGGGGGTCAAAGTTAGTAAAAAGGAAATTTATGCTTACCTGAGAAATTGATTTCTTTTACGATATACCGAGTCCACGGGTTTCATCTTTTACTTGTGGGATATAATACTCCTGCTAACAGGAAGTGGCAAAGAGCACCACAGCAGAGCTGCTATATAGCTCCTCCCTTAACTCTTCCTCCCAGTCATTCGACTGAAGGTATAGGAAGAGAAAGGGAAAGAACTAACAAGGTGCAGAGGTGACTTAAGTTTATAAAAAAAAAAAATCCTGTCTCAAAATGACAGGGTGGGCCGTGGACTTGGTATATCGTAAAAGAAATCAATTTATCAGGTAAGCATACATTTCCTTTTCTTTTACAAGATATACCGAGTCCACGGGTTTCATCCTTTACTTGTGGGATACCAATACCAAAGCTTTAGGACACGGATGAAAGGGAGGGACAAGACAGGAACCTAAACGGAAGGCACCACTGCTTGAAGCACCTTTCTCCCAAAAATAGCCTCAGAAGAAGCAAAAGTATCAAATATGTAAAATTTGGAAAAAGTAAGAAGGGAGGACCAAGTCGCAGCCTTACAAATCTGTTCAACAGAAGCATCGTTTTTAAAAGCCCAAGTGGAAGCCACAGCTCTAGTGGAATGAGCCATAATCTTTTCAGGGGGCTGCTGTCCAGCAGTCTCATATACTAGGTGGATGATGCTTCTCAGCCAAAAAGAGAGAGAGGGAGCCGTAGCTTTTTGACCCCTACGTTTCCCGGAATAAACAACAAACAGGGAAGATGTTTGACGTAAATCCTTGGTCACTTGTAAATAAATTTTTTAAAGAACGAACCACGTCCAAGTTATGCAACAGACGTTCCTTCTTAGAGGAAGGATTAGGACACAAGGAAGGAACCACAATGTCCTGATTAATATTCTTGTTTGAAACAGCCTTAGGAAGAAATCCAGGTTTAGTCCGCAAAACCACCTTATCAGAATGGAATATAAGATAAGCGGAATCACATTGCAATGCAGAAAGCTCAGAAACTCTTCGAGCAGAAGAGATAGCTACCAAAAATAAAACTTTCCAAGATAACAGCTTAATATCTATGGAATGCATGGGTTCAAACGGAACCCCTTGAAGAACATTAAGAACTATATTCAAACTCCATGGCGGAGCAATTAGTTTAAACACAGGCTTGATTCTGATTAAAGCCTGGCAAAATGCCTGAACATCTGGTACATCTGCCAGACGCTTGTGAAGCAAAATTAACAAAGCAGAAATTTGTCCCTTCAAGGAACTAGCTGATAAACCCTTCTCCAATCCTTCTTGGAGAAAAGACAAAATCCTAGGAATCCTAACCTTACTCCATGAGTAACCCTTGGAGTCACACCAATAAAGATATTTACGCCATATCTTATGGTAAATCTTTCTAGTGACCGGCTTGCGAGTCTGAATCAGTGTATCAATGACCGGCTCAGAGAAAGCCAGGTTGAACGACCAAGGTACTGCTAGAGCATCTATCAGCACCGCCTGGGGGTCTCTTGACCTGGACCCGTAACGTGGAAGTTTGGCATTCTGTCGAGATGCCATCAGATCCAGTTCCGGTGTGCCCCATTGATGAATCAAGGTTGCAAACACCTCCGGGTGGCGTTCCCACTCCCCCGGATGAAAAGTCTGACAACTTAGAAAATCTGCTTCTCAGTTTTCTACTCCTGGGATATAGATCGCAGACAGATAGCAAGAGTGAGCCTCCGCCCATCAAATTATCTTTGAAACTTCTATCATCGCTAGAGAACTCCTTGTTCCCCCCTGATGATTGATATACGCCACAGTCGTGATGTTGTCCGACTGGAATCTTATGAACTTGGCCGAAGCCAACTGAGGCCACGCTAACAGCGCGTTGAATATCGCTCTCAGTTCCAGAATATTGATTGGTAATTGAGACTCCGCTTGAGTCCACACACAACCTGATCCTTCAGGGAATTCCAGACTGCACCCCAGTCCAGAAGACTGGTGTCCGTCGTTACTATCACCCAAGATAGCCTACGGAAGCACATCCCTTAGGACAGATTGTCCTGCGACAACCACCACCGAAGAGAGTCTCTGGTCTCTTGGTCCAGATTTATCTGATGAGATAAGTTCGCATAATCCCCATTCCACTGACTGAGCATGCACAGTTGTAGTGGTCTGAGATGAAAGCGAGCAAACCATTAGTCCGATGACTTCCATACACTGAGCCACTGATGGCCGATGAATGGACTGCAGAGCCCTGTAAGTAGTAAGAATCTTTGATTTTCTGACTTCTGTCAGAAATATTTTCATGTTTGCTGAGTCTATCAGAGTTTCCAGGAATGGAACTCTTGTCTGTGGAACTAGTGAACTCTTTTCTACATTCACTTTCCAACCGTGAGTTCTCAGAAATGACAACACGATGTCCGTGTGAGATTTGGACAGATTAAAAGTTGACGTCTGGATCAAGATATCGTCCAGATAGGGCGCCACCACTATTCCTCGCGGACTGAGCACCGCTAGAAGAGACCCTAGAACCTTTGTGAAGATCCTGGGAGCCGTGGCCAACCCGAAGGGAAGGGCCACAAACTGATTATGTTTGTCCTGAAATGCAAATCGCAGGAACTGATGATGATTCTTGTGGATAGGGATGTGAAGATACGCATCCTTCAGGTCCACCGTGGTCATGTACTGACCCTCCTGGATCATAGGCAGAATTGTACGAATGGTCTCCATCTTGAACGATGGGACTCTGAGAAACTTGTTTAGACATTTGAGATCTAAAATCGGTCTGAAGGTTCCCTCTTTTTTGGGAACCACGAAAAGGTTTGAATAGAACCCCTGCCCTTGTTCCCAATCTGGAACTGGGCAAATTACACCCATGGTGTAGAGGTCTTTTACACAGCGTAAGGATGCCTCTCTTTTTGTCTGGTCTACAGACAATCATGAAAGATTAAATCTTCCCCTTGGGGGGAAATCCTTGAATTCTAACTGATACCCCTGGGTCACAATTTCCAATGCCCAGGGATCCTGTACATCCCTTGCCCAAGCCTGAGCAAAGAAAGAGACTCTGCCCCCTACTAGATCCGGTCCCGGATCGGGGGCTGCCCCTTCATGCTGTCTTGGTAGCAGCAGCGGGCTTTTTGACTTGTTTACCTTTATTCCAGGCCTGGTTAGGTCTCCAGACCTCCTTGGATTGCACAAGGTTCCCTTCCTGCTTAGTGGAGGAAGGGGAAGCAGAGAATGTTGCTTTAAAATTTCGAAAGGAACGAAAATTATTTTGTTTACTCCTCATCTTGAGGGGCTTGTCCTGAGGTAGGGTGTGATCCTTACCTCCAGTAATGTCAGAGATTATTTTCTTCAGTTCAGGCCCGAATAGGGTCTTACCCTTGAAGGGAATAGACAAAAGCTTAGACTTAGATGATACGTAAGCCGACCATGACTTTAGCCATAACGCTCTACGCGCCACAATGGCAAAGCCTGCATTTTTCGCTGCTAATTTTGCAAGTTGAAAAGCAGCATCCATCATGAAAGAATTTGCTAGTTTAAGAGCCTTAATTCTGTCTAAAATATCCTCTAAAGATGTCTCAACCTTCAGGGACTCTCCAGGGCGTCAAACCAAAAAGCAGCTGCAGTAGTTACTGGAACCATGCAAGCTATAAGCTGTAAGAGAAAACCCTGGTGAACAAAAATTTTCTTTAGAAGACCCTCCAATTTTTTATCCATAGGGTCTTTAAACGCACAACTGTCCTCAATGGGTATAGTTGTACGTTTAGCTAAAGTAGAAACAGCTCCCTCCACCTTGGGAATCAATTGCCAAAAACCCTGCATGGTGTCAGATATGGGAAACATTTTCTTAAAACTAGGAGGGGGAGAAAACGGAATACCTGGTCTATCCCGTTCCTTCTTAACAATTTCCGAAATTCTCTTAGGAACCGGAAAAACATCCGTGTAAGTAGGTACTTCCAATTATTTGTCCATTTTACACAATTTTTCTGGAGGAACTGTGATCGGGTCACAATCATCCAGAGTCCCCAGAACCTCCCTGAGCAATAAGCAGAGGTGTTCTAATTTGAATTTAAAGGACATGAAGTCCGAATCTGTCTGAGGTAATAAATTTCCTGACTCTGAACTGAAAGTTCTCCCTCAGACATAAAATCCCTAACCCCCAAATCAGAGCATTGGGAGTTTACGTCGGAAATAGCCACTAAGGCGTCAGAGGGTTCAGTATTTGTATTAATATCTGACCTATGGGGTATACCCTGCAAGCCTGGCAGCTTAGACAATACCTCTGTAAGGGTAGTAGACATGACTGCAGCCATATCTTGCAAAGTAAAAGAATTAGATGCACTGAAAGTACTTGGCGTCACTTGCGTGGGCGTTAAAGGTTGTGACACTTGGGGAGAATTAGATGGCATATCTTGATTTCTTGATTCTATGCAGACTGAGAATCCTCCTGAGGCCCCCTTTCTTTATTTAAAATGTGATCCTTACAGTGTAAGGCCCTTTCAGTACAAGAAGGGCACAATGTAAGAGGGGGTTCCACCATGGCTTCTAAACACATAGAACACTGACTTCCCATGTCAGACATGTTGTACAGACTAGTAATAACAGCACATGTCTTTCCCAATCTTTATTATGTGTGAAAAATAATGCAGTACAAAAAACGGTTACTGCGCCTTTAAGTATAAAAAGTGTACACTGTTTTGCAAAGTCGTTAAAACGATTATCAAAATTAATAATTTTTTTGTTTTTAGAGCCTAATGTGCCATCGGATGTTGCACCACAAGTAAAAGAAGAGTTAAATTTCAATTTCAGTAATTTAGGCAGGAGTAAAACGATCTGCAGACAAGTTTTCACTTAAATACTTCTGCACCTCGCCACAGCTCTGCTGTGGCGCCTACCTGCCCCCAAGACCTGTCAAGACGATCCGGTCTCACTCCAAAGTACAGCCTCACCGTCTGGTTCCAACCGGAGCTAATGGCTGCTACCTCTCCAGAAAACTAACTGCGCACTGAAGCGCGAAAATAGCCCCCCCCCCCCCATCATGTCTGATGAGCCAAAACTACAGAAAACCGCATGGGAAGCGTTTTCTAAATAACATATGTACACACTGCTTTTTTTTAAATAAATATGCCATGTGAACCCCACATAAAATACAAACTCAGCCTCAATAAACCCCATAATCGTCTACCATTAGGTGTCCTAGGCTGCCCCAGTGTCTAACCACATAGCCCTTAAGTATCCCATGTTATTCAGAATGGGATAATAATACACAGATTACCACAGTACCACCCTATAATAAGGACTACTGCTTACCCTTGCCCTGCATGGGGAATGTCAGCCAAATTCTGATATATCATGTCTCCTCAGAATGAAAATGACTGCACATACCTTGAAATTGCTTGTAGCAAGAAATCGTTCCCCCATACCGAAGACTTCTCCTGTACTTCCTCAGCAATGCTTGTGGGAACGAACATTGATCTTAGTTACTACTGCTAAGATCATCAGACTCAAGGCATGATTCTTCATCCATATCATGCCAGAGTAAAAACAGTGTTCACCGGTACCATTTAAAATAACAAACTCTTGATTGAAGAAAAAACTAAACTATCTTTTTATCACCACATAAACTTTACCCTTCCTATTGCTATGCATAGGCAAAGAGAATGACTGGGGGGAGGAGTTAAGGGAGGAGCTATATAGCAGCTCTGCTGTGGTGCTCTTTGCCACTTCCTGTTAGCAGGAGGATTATATCCCACAAGTAAAGGATGAAACCCGTGGACTCGGTATATCTTGTAAAAGAAAGTGTGTGTTTTTTTCATTTTTTTTCCTCATATTTTATAAAAAATTTTTAGTAAATTATAAGATATGATGAAAATAATGTTATATTTAGAAAGTCCGTTTAATGGCGAGAAAACTGTATATAATATGTGTGGGTACAGTAAATGAGTAAGAGGAAAATTACAGCTAAACACAAACACCGCAGAAATGTAAAAAACAGAATTTATGTTTACCTGATAAATTACTTTCTCCAACGGTGTGTCCGGTCCACGGCGTCATCCTTACTTGTGGGATATTCTCTTCCCCAACAGGAAATGGCAAAGAGCCCAGCAAAGCTGGTCACATGATCCCTCCTAGGCTCCGCCTACCCCAGTCATTCGACCGACGTTAAGGAGGAATATTTGCATAGGAGAAACCATATGGTACCGTGGTGACTGTAGTTAAAGAAAATAAATTATCAGACCTGATTAAAAAACCAGGGCGGGCCGTGGACCGGACACACCGTTGGAGAAAGTAATTTATCAGGTAAACATAAATTCTGTTTTCTCCAACATAGGTGTGTCCGGTCCACGGCGTCATCCTTACTTGTGGGAACCAATACCAAAGCTTTAGGACACGGATGAAGGGAGGGAGCAAATCAGGTCACCTAAATGGAAGGCACCACGGCTTGCAAAACCTTTCTCCCAAAAATAGCCTCAGAAGAAGCAAAAGTATCAAACTTGTAAAATTTGGTAAAAGTGTGCAGTGAAGACCAAGTCGCTGCCCTACATATCTGATCAACAGAAGCCTCGTTCTTGAAGGCCCATGTGGAAGCCACAGCCCTAGTGGAATGAGCTGTGATTCTTTCGGGAGGCTGCCGTCCGGCAGTCTCGTAAGCCAATCTGATGATGCTTTTAATCCAAAAAGAGAGAGAGGTAGAAGTTGCTTTTTTGACCTCTCCTTTTACCTGAATAAACAACAAACAAGGAAGATGTTTGTCTAAAATCCTTTGTAGCATCTAAATAGAATTTTAGAGCGCGAACAACATCCAAATTGTGCAACAAACGTTCCTTCTTTGAAACTGGTTTCGGACACAGAGAAGGTACGATAATCTCCTGGTTAATGTTTTTGTTAGAAACAACTTTTGGAAGAAAACCAGGTTTAGTACGTAAAACCACCTTATCTGCATGGAACACCAGATAAGGAGGAGAACACTGCAGAGCAGATAATTCTGAAACTCTTCTAGCAGAAGAAATTGCAACTAAAAACAAAACTTTCCAAGATAATAACTTAATATCAACGGAATGTAAGGGTTCAAACGGAACCCCCTGAAGAACTGAAAGAACTAAATTGAGACTCCAAGGAGGAGTCAAAGGTTTGTAAACAGGCTTGATTCTAACCAGAGCCTGAACAAAGGCTTGAACATCTGGCACAGCTGCCAGCTTTTTGTGAAGTAACACCGACAAGGCAGAAATCTGTCCCTTCAGGGAACTTGCAGATAATCCTTTTTCCAATCCTTCTTGAAGGAAGGATAGAATCCTAGGAATCTTAACCTTGTCCCAAGGGAATCCTTTAGATTCACACCAACAGATATATTTTTTCCAAATTTTGTGGTAAATCTTTCTAGTGACAGGCTTTCTGGCCTGAACAAGAGTATCGATAACAGAATCTGAGAATCCTCGCTTCGATAAAATCAAGCGTTCAATCTCCAAGCAGTCAGCTGGAGTGAAACCAGATTCGGATGTTCGAACGGACCCTGAACAAGAAGGTCTCGTCTCAAAGGTAGCTTCCAAGGTGGAGCCGATGACATATTCACCAGATCTGCATACCAAGTCCTGCGTGGCCACGCAGGAGCTATCAAGATCACCGACGCCCTCTCCTGATTGATCCTGGCTACCAGCCTGGGGATGAGAGGAAATGGCGGGAACACATAAGCTAGTTTGAAGGTCCAAGGTGCTACTAGTGCATCCACTAGAGCCGCCTTGGGATCCCTGGATCTGGCCCCGTAGCAAGGAACTTTGAAGTTCTGACGAGAGGCCATCAGATCCATGTCTGGAATGCCCCACAGGTGAGTGACTTGGGCAAAGATTTCCGGATGGAGTTCCCACTCCCCCGGATGCAATGTCTGACGACTCAGAAAATCCGCTTCCCAATTTTCCACTCCTGGGATGTGGATAGCAGACAGGTGGCAGGAGTGAGACTCCGCCCATAGAATGATTTTGGTCACTTCTTCCATCGCTAGGGAACTCCTTGTTCCCCCCTGATGGTTGATGTACGCAACAGTTGTCATGTTGTCTGATTGAAACCGTATGAACTTGGTCCTCGCTAGCTGAGGCCAAGCCTTGAGAGCATTGAATATCGCTCTCAGTTCCAGAATATTTATCGGTAGAAGAGATTCTTCCCGAGACCAAAGACCCTGAGCTTTCAGGGATCCCCAGACCGCGCCCCAGCCCATCAGACTGGCGTCGGTCGTGACAATGACCCACTCTGGTCTGCGGAATGTCATCCCTTGTGACAGGTTGTCCAGGGACAGCCACCAACGGAGTGAGTCTCTGGTCCTCTGATTTACTTGTATCTTCGGAGACAAGTCTGTATAGTCCCCATTCCACTGACTGAGCATGCACAGTTGTAATGGTCTTAGATGAATGCGCGCAAAAGGAACTATGTCCATTGCCGCTACCATCAACCCGATCACTTCCATGCACTGAGCTATGGAAGGAAGAGGAACGGAATGAAGTATCCGACAAGAGTCTAGAAGTTTTGTTTTTCTGACCTCTGTCAGAAAAATCCTCATTTCTAAGGAGTCTATAATTGTTCCCAAGAAGGGAACCCTTGTTGACGGGGATAGAGAACTCTTTTCCACGTTCACTTTCCATCCGTGAGATCTGAGAAAGGCCAGGACGATGTCCGTGTGAGCCTTTGCTTGAGGAAGGGACGACGCTTGAATCAGAATGTCGTCCAAGTAGGGTACTACCGCAACGCCCCTTGGTCGTAGCACAGCTAGAAGGGACCCTAGTACCTTTGTGAAAATCCTTGGAGCAGTGGCTAATCCGAAAGGAAGCGCCACGAACTGGTAATGTTTGTCCAGGAATGCGAACCTTAGGAACCGATGATGTTCCTTGTGGATAGGAATATGTAGATACGCATCCTTTAAATCCACCGTGGTCATGAATTGACCTCCCTGGATGGAAGGAAGAATAGTTCGAATGGTTTCCATCTTGAACGATGGAACCTTGAGAAACTTGTTTAAGATCTTGAGATCTAAGATTGGTCTGAACGTTCCCTCTTTTTTGGGAACTATGAACAGATTGGAGTAGAACCCCATCCCTTGTTCTCTTAATGGAACAGGATGAATCACCCCCATTTTTAACAGGTCTTCTACACAATGTAAGAACGCCTGTCTTTTTATGTGGTCTGAAGACAACTGAGACCTGTGGAACCTCCCCCTTGGGGGAAGTCCCTTGAATTCCAGAAGATAACCTTGGGAGACTATTTCTAGCGCCCAAGGATCCAGAACATCTCTTGCCCAAGCCTGAGCGAAGAGAGAGAGTCTGCCCCCCACCAGATCCGGTCCCGGATCGGGGGCCAACATTTCATGCTGTCTTGGTAGCAGTGGCAGGTTTCTTGGCCTGCTTTCCCTTGTTCCAGCCTTGCATTGGTCTCCAAGCTGGCTTGGCTTGAGAAGTATTACCCTCTTGCTTAGAGGACGTAGCACTTTGGGCTGGTCCGTTTTTACGAAAGGGACGAAAATTAGGTCTATTTTTTGCCTTGAAAGGCCGATCCTGAGGAAGGGCGTGGCCCTTACCCCCAGTGATATCAGAGATAATCTCTTTCAAGTCAGGGCCAAACAGCGTTTTCCCCTTGAAAGGAATGTTTAGTAGCCTGTTCTTGGAAGACGCATCAGCCGACCAAGATTTCAACCAAAGCGCTCTGCGCGCCACAATAGCAAACCCAGAATTCTTAGCCGCTAACCTAGCCAATTGCAAAGTGGCGTCTAGGGTGAAAGAATTAGCCAATTTGAGAGCATTGATTCTGTCCATAATCTCCTCATAAGGAGGAGAATCACTATCGAGCGTCTTTATCAGCTCATCGAACCAGAAACATGCGGCTGTAGCGACAGGGACAATGCATGAAATTGGTTGTAGAAGGTAACCCTGCTGAACAAACATCTTTTTAAGCAAACCTTCTAATTTTTTATCCATAGGATCTTTGAAAGCACAACTATCCTCTATGGGTATAGTGGTGCGTTTGTTTAAAGTGGAAACCGCTCCCTCGACCTTGGGGACTGTCTGCCATAAGTCCTTTCTGGGGTCGACCATAGGAAACAATTTTTTAAATATGGGGGGAGGGACGAAAGGAATACCGGGCCTTTCCCATTCTTTATTAACAATGTCCGCCACCCGCTTGGGTATAGGAAAAGCTTCTGGGAGCCCCGGCACCTCTAGGAACTTGTCCATTTTACATAGTTTCTCTGGGATGACCAACTTTTCACAATCATCCAGAGTGGATAATACCTCCTTAAGCAGAATGCGGAGATGTTCCAACTTAAATTTAAATGCAATCACATCAGGTTCAGCCTGTTGAGAAATGTTCCCTGAATCAGTAATTTCTCCCTCAGACAAAACCTCCCTGGCCCCATCAGACTGGGTTAGGGGCCCTTCAGAGATATTAATATCAGCGTCGTCATGCTCTTCAGTATCTAAAACAGAGCAGCCACGCTTACGCTGACAAGGGTTCATTTTGGCTAAAATGTTTTTGACAGAATTATCCATTACAGCCGTTAATTGTTGCATAGTAAGGAGTATTGGCGCGCTAGATGTACTAGGGGCCTCCTGAGTGGGCAAGACTCGTGTAGACGAAGGAGGGAATGATGCAGTACCATGCTTACTCCCCTCACTTGAGGAATCATCTTGGGCATCATTGTCATTATCACATAAATCACATTTATTTAAATGAATAGGAATTCTGGCTTCCCCACATTCAGAACACAGTCTATCTGGTAGTTCAGACATGTTAAACAGGCATAAACTTGATAACAAAGTACAAAAACGTTTTAAAATAAAACCGTTACTGTCACTTTAAATTTTAAACTGAACACACTTTATTACTGCAATTGCGAAAAAACATGAAGGAATTGTTCAAAATTCACCAAATTTTCACCACAGTGTCTTAAAGCCTTAAAAGTATTGCACACCAAATTTGGAAGCTTTAACCCTTAAAATAACGGAACCGGAGCCGTTTTAAACTTTAACCCCTTTACAGTCCCTGGTATCTGCTTTGCTGAGACCCAACCAAGCCCAAAGGGGAATACGATACCAAATGACGCCTTCAGAAAGTCTTTTCTAAGTATCAGAGCTCCTCTCACATGCGACTGCATGCCATGCCTCTCAAAAACAAGTGCGCCACACCGGCGCGAAAATGAGGCTCTGCTTAAGCTTTGGGAAAGCCCCTAAGGAATAAGGTGTCTAATACAGTGCCTGCCGACATTATTATATCAAAATACCCAGATAAAATGATTCCTCAAGGCTAAATATGTGTTAATAATGAATCGATTTAGCCCAGAAACAGTCTACAGTCTTAATAAGCCCTTGTGAAGCCCTTATTTATGATCGTAATAAACATGGCTTACCGGATCCCATAGGGAAAATGACAGCTTCCAGCATTACATCGTCTTGTTAGAATGTGTCATACCTCAAGCAGCAAGAGACTGCACACTGTTCCCCCAACTGAAGTTAATTGCTCTCAACAGTCCTGTGTGGAACAGCCATGGATTTTAGTTACGGTTGCTAAAATCATTTTCCTCATACAAACAGAAATCTTCATCTCTTTTCTGTTTCTGAGTAAATAGTACATACCAGCACTATTTCAAAATAACAAACTCTTGATTGAATAATAAAAACTACAGTTAAACACTAAAAAACTCTAAGCCATCTCCGTGGAGATGTTGCCTGTACAACGGCAAAGAGAATGACTGGGGTAGGCGGAGCCTAGGAGGGATCATGTGACCAGCTTTGCTGGGCTCTTTGCCATTTCCTGTTGGGGAAGAGAATATCCCACAAGTAAGGATGACGCCGTGGACCGGACACACCTATGTTGGAGAAATAGCCCTGGTCCTTAAGGGAAAGAAATTGAAAAATGGCCTTGTCCTTAAGGGGTTATTAAAATACACTAGATTGTATTTTGGGGCCATTTGAGGCAGATTTTTAAAATTAACCAGAGATTTTATAAGCGCTAATTGCTACCGCGAGTAATGGCTGGCTAATTATCGTGTGCCTGCAATAATTAATTTGGAAGTGTATAGCAAAGAGTCTTGATGAAGGGGTTGAACGATTTAACTCCTGGTACGATTAAGCTCAAGCTATAATGGAGCTATGAACACATAGATTTCCTGAATCTGAGGAATATTTGTTAAACAAAACAACACATTGTGGACTGCCCTGTTTAGGAAAGATACGGATAGCAATTCTATTTTGTATGCGAGAAGCTGTCACTCGCACAAACTTTTACACAACATACCCAAAGCACAATACCAGAGGGTCATTAGGAATCACACTGACCAATCAATTGGCATGGCTATTGACATGGCTACACCCAATGAAAACGGAATGTTATAGATGTGGTACAAAAAGACACAGCACTTTCAATATCCATTCATTACTATTTCCTAACTTGCACTTCAAAATTTGTTGTGTATCTCTTTCTGTTCATGTGGTATGTTTTACATTGGTAAGGATGTTGATGATGCAGAAACACATATGGCTAATCATAGATCATCCATCCGGACTGATCAACCTGTAGCTAGACACTTCTTACAGGATATGCATAATGTGTTAAGACTTAAGGTTCATCCTTATTGATCATGTACCCCCATTTAGATGGCACTGCTCCCCCCCTATATCTCACATCTTGGGGGTGAATTATCAAGCTCTGAATGGGCTCGCCGGAAACAGCAGTTAAGAAGCAGCGGTCTTTAGACTGCTGCTCCATAACTTGTCCACCTGCTCTGAGGCCGCAGACATCAATCCGCCCGATCCTATACAATTGGGCTGATTGACACCCCCTGCTAGCGGCCAATTGGCCGCGAATCTGCAGGGGGCGGCATTGCACGAGCAGTTCACAAGAACTGCTTGTGCAATGATAAATGCAGACAGCATGTGCAGTGGACATGATACGCTACATTGTATCATGTTCGCTCGCACTATAATTAATCGGCCCCTTTGTCTCCAGATATTCTCCTTCTCATCCCCTTTGCTCTACTCATGACCTCCTCCTCTCCTGTTACCTCCTCACATTCCTGTCTACAGGACTTCTCTCGCACTGGCCCCTATTTTATGGAACTCTACTGTTTAGGGATGCATACAATATACGATAACCTTTCCAACCTCAGTTCCTCTCCTCCTTTGTTATCCCCATTATAATGTAATGCGTATGAGCCCCGCTTTTTGTAAATACCCTTCATAAGAGCTGATTTACAACAATATAACTCTTGGCATGGCCCTCTACCCTATTGTTCCCTATAAATGTCACCTTGCATATCATACCTTTGTTTATAGCGCTGCAGAATTTGTTGCTCTAATAATAATAATTATTATTATTATAATAATTTAGATGGGTAACAATAGGGCTAAACTACTTCTGCAGAAAGAAGCAGCCTGGATTTACAGACTGGGTACTTTAATGCCCAAAAGGGTTAAATGTGCATACAGGATGGCAGAGAATTTGAAACTCTTGAGGGTGGTGGGGAATAAAATTAGAGGATAGGATTATTTTTTTATTATATTCTATTATTATCCTGTGCAGGATTGCTCTATGCCCCACTATGGGAGGTTGGTGGAATTGATCGTAGATTTTATTTTCAGTTTTTTATCAACAGTGATGCTGGTAAGGCTGTGAAGATAAAGTCACAGATCATGTGAATTATCTACACCTTTAAATGTTCAATTTCAGCTTCATATTCCATATACACCATCTAGATGATATACTTCTGCTATTTTGGCATATATCTAATCTGTATGTAACAAGACTCAGAAAATAGCCCCTATTTTTCCCTGGTTCTTCTAATATAATGGTACTGGATTTGTGTAAAAACATGTCAATAAACCTCCTCTGTTTGTACATTATGTTATGGGGATGAGATTCCATAAGGTTCAAATATTACTCTCTATATTCTTAAGCACTTTGTATCTGGAGAGATAGCCCATTATCCACGCTATATTTCTACATTTCTATGGGATACATGTGGAATGTGCTCATGTATGTCTATCAACAGTTTAACCTTTACCTGATGCAATCATTTTTATTAGGATATTGCTAAAATAACTTAATGCTGTGCTTAGACATTTCCGTGATTTAGCAACAAAAAAAAAAAGATTTATCCAGTTCCTTAGTTAAGGAACACTGAGTCCCTGCTTGTTTACATAGCAACCAAGTGTTTGCGATCAACTTGTAATGTCTGCATGCTGTTTTCTAAACATGCTGAAATAATTATACACAGAAACTGTTTATAAAAAGAAGTATCTTCATTTGGCGGTCAGTAATACTACTGTGTACATGAGGTGGCAGCTTTTTTGGTCTTTTGAATATTTGGGTAAAACAATAAGATTATATTGTTTTATCCTCTCACTGTGGTTTGGTGGATTATCTGTATAGGAACACTACTTAAAGTGATAGAAAGGTCAAAATTGAAATGTGCACAGGAGCATTTCATTTTTAACATATAAACATGTTTGCAGTATACTTCCATGAGCAAATATGCTTCTAGTAAAAGTTATTTACTTTTTTTCCAGTATTTTTTCATTTGTTTCATATAATTCAAACACCACACATTCTCAGAGAGGTGGCAGTGGCTTGCTTGACACAAATTACATTTTCACTGATGCACAGACCAAACCCGAACAATCTTGCGCTTTGCACAGCACAGCAAAATATTTATTTTTTGTAATAAACAAGTTGTACTGAAAATCTTGTGTCATACATACAGAAAAAAGATAAAATGAACTATAGGGGGCCGAATTATCAAGCTCTGAATAGAGCTTGATGCCCCTGTTTCCGTGCAAGCCTTCAGGCTCGCCAGAAATAGAAGTTATGAAGCAGCGGTCTAAAGACCGTTGCTCCATAACTTGTCCGCCTGCGCTGAGGCGGTGGATAGAAATCAACCCGATCGAATACGATCGGGTTGATTGACACCCCCTGTTTGCAGCTGATTGGCCGCATATATGCAGGGGGTGGCATTGCACAAGCAGTTCACAAGAACTGCTGGTGCAATGATAAATACCAGAGAAAGGTTGTGTATATCAAACTGTTTGTTAGACAGACTGGCCAACCTCTGAGGTTGCAAAAAATCTCACAAATTGACAGCAATGATAAATACCGACAGCATATGCTGTTGGCATTTATCGATGTGCGGCGGACATGATACGCTACATCGTATCATGTCCACTCGCACTATGATAAATTGTTCCCTAGAAATCTTTTTGTGACAAATAGTAGGTCCAATTGCAGATCCGTAAGAAAAAAACGAATAACAAATTGTGTTATGACTCCTGGAACACATCTAAGAGTACCAGAGTCCTCATAACAGGTGCTACGTTAAAACTTGCATTTTACAATATTTTGAAGAAGTCGTTTTGTTCCAAAATTATAGTTTGTATCATAACATTCTAAAATGTAGTTTTGAAAAGAAGAGATTTAAGAAAAAGCATGACACAAACACAATAGGTCAAATAGTTGACCCCAAATGCTTTTGTGAAAAAGGAGGAGGGTGCACTTTGGATAGGGGAGGTAGGAGAAAAAAAAAGAAAGGAGGAAGAACACAAAGCTATTCAAAACATTAATGTACACTATTGCGCTAGAGGTCAAGGGGCATATTTATCAAGCCTTGTATGGAGCTTGATGTCCCTTGTTAAAAGTTATAAAGAAGTTACGAAGCAGCAGTCTAAAGACCGCTGCTCCCTAACTTTTCCGCCTGCTCTGAGGCCGCAGACAAAAATCAACCCGATCGAATATGATCAGGTTGATTGACACCCCCTGCTAGTGGCCGAATCTGCAGGGGGCGGCATTGTACCAGCAGTTCACAAGAAAAACTGGTACAATGATAAATGCCGAAAGCGTATGCTGTCAGCATTTATCGATGTTGAGCGATGTGCAGCGGACATGATATGCTACTTTGTATCATGTCTGCTCGCACATTGTTAAATATGCCCCCAAGAATTATTTCAAAAAGTTCCAGTTTGTTAGAGCGAAGGTAGTGAAAGCACTCCAACTGGAACAACTCAGTGACCTGCCCTGATCGTTCTCTGGGGGCTACATTAGATTCCCAGTGTTTTGGAATGAGTTTATTCGCACTATTAAAGGGACATGAAACCCAAAAATGTTCTTTCATGATTGTGTTAGAACATACAATTTTAAACAACTTTCCAATTTACTTCTATTATTTAATTTGCTTCCTTCTCTTGTTATCCTTTACTGAAAGGTTTATCTAGGCAAGCTCAGGAGCAGCAAAGAACCTAGGTTCTAGCTGCTGATTGGTGGCTACATATATATTATATATATATATATATATATATATATACCACTTGTCATCGGCTCACCCATGTGTTTAGTTAGAAACCAGTAGTGCATTGCTGCTCCTTCAACAAATGATAACAAGAAAATGAAGCAAATTTGATAATAGAAGTAAACTGGAAAGTTGTTTAAAATTGTATGTTCTACCACAATCATGGGTTTCATGTCCCTTTAATAGTGCGAATAAATGTCTAATTATGACTTTACTGTCCCTTTAAGCATAATCAGTAATAGGGTGCTTTTTGCTTCATCTTTAATTTCTGGTAGAGAGTGACAGAACAAAATCCCAGGGTCATTTGGGATAGTAACTTTTAATGTGTCGGACATAGTTGTCAGTATCTCTGACTAGAAATTATTCAGGCCAGAGCAGGTCCCCAGATATGTAAAATGTTGCCACCTGATCAGCATCCTCTCCAGCACATCTTAGGGAGGGCAGGATAAATAGTATGTAATCTCATGGGGGTCAAGTACCACTGACTTACAAATTTGAAATGCATTTCCTGCACTAGTGCCGAGACAGAAGCATTTCAAATGATTTAACGCATTGTATGTAGCTGCATTCTACTTCCAGTTCAGTATTCCACACCCCAGAGTACAAGGGGGTTATCATTTCCTTAGGGACCAGCAGTTGGTTATACAATTTTGAAATGTTTAGGGGCAGTGATTATGACGCAAAGGTGTTCAAATGGGATAAGATCCCTGTTAAGTTTTGTTTTATCTTTGTAGTGCCTTAGGTAATGTACTATTAATACCAAGATGAAAACAGCTCTGGATCCCAATCACATAGTTTCCTCCTTGTTTGAGGCTATAAGCTTTCGTGGGGAGACGCCTCCCCAAAGTTGTAAGGTATACCTGGGTTTTCCCTTATTGGTAACATAGGAGAGTGTGGAGTAGATATATGTGGACAAATAGCAATTCCCTTATCCCACTCTTTAGAGAATTCAGTGACTATGGGGTATTTAAAAAGGAACTTACGATGGTCGGAGGGATTCATCCCTAGTATCACCACATTTCCTAAACCAAATATGTCTCTATCTAATTCTACCCATACTTTCTGATACAAATTATAGCTCCATTCTACTAATCTTTGCAGCAAAACTGCCCTGTAATAAAGGGCTATGTTGGGAACTCCCAGTCCTCCTCAATCTGTGGGCAGGTACATAGTTTGCTGTCGGACCCTACATTTCACCATATGCCAAATATATTCTTCAGTCAACCTTTGGAGTTGGGGAATATAGTTTGGTAGTAATGATATCGGGACTGTTTGGAAAATATATAAGGTTCTAAGAAGGATATTCATTTTTATTATAACAATACGACCCAGTCAAGAGAGTCATTTATTTTTCCAAGAGAACAAGCAAAATATTGTTTTGTGGAGTACACACAATTAGGGTTACCAGTTGTCTTCCACAAAAATACTGGATGACCTGTAGGTGACTTGGAACAGGTGGTAGGTGTGGTCACACAATGGCTCCTCCCAAAACTTCTATCTTTTGCTTTATCGCTGAAACGCCATATACGTATATTTTTTATAACTGAGCAGTGACTTTATCCCATTGGCTTCCAGTAAAACACAAAGCAATGATTTTACTTCCTTGACTGCAATCACAGTAGCAATATGATCCCCTTTGACCACACAAAAAAGTGTTTTTACACAGAGCAGTGATTTTAAACCGGTGGCTACAAATAACATACACAGAGCAGACCATCCTTGGCTGCCAGTAACATGTTGAATAGTAGCTTCTTTCAAGGCCATGGGGGATATTTATTTAAGCCTCAACCGCAAATACGCCGGAATTCTGCAGCGTAATTGTTGCGAGATTGATCCAACCTAGTTATCAAAGCCTACAGACCGGCAAATGTTGAAATTTGTGACGTAACATACGATCCGCCGGTCTCAATCTCACGCATATCGATGCTTACGTCATTACAGATGTTCCGAATACACATTCGGCTCTTCCGGACCATCGTACCTGGATTTCAATCCGCCACCCTGGAGGCCGCGGATGCCATAGAAATCAATTGGGAGTCTGAAAGCAGCGAAAGCTTATGTTCGATGCTGCCAGATATCCCATTGATTTATATGGTAGAAAACATGTAACGTTTACACCTAACACCCTAACATAAACCCTGAGTCTAAACACCCCTAATCTGCCGCCCCAACATCGCCGCAACCTAAATAAAATGTATTAACCCCTATTCCGCCGCTCCCCGACACCGCCGCCACTAAATAAACTTATTAACCCCTAAACCTCTGGCCTCCAACACCACCACCACTAACTAAACCTATTAACCCCTAAACCGTCAGCCCACCACATCGCAAAAAAACTAAATTAAGCTATTAACCCCTAAACCTAACAACCCCCTAACTTTAAATTAAAATTACAACATCCCTATCTTAAAATAAATAAAAACTTACCTGTAGAATTAAAATAAACTAATTTTAAACTATTAATTAACATACCCTAACAATTATACTACAATTGAATTAGACTACAAATTAAATAAACTAAAAAACCTTACCATACTAAAATTATTTAAATATACTATTAAACATTATTACAAATTACTAAATTACAGAAAAACAGGGTGGGGTAAAGCACTAAAGACCGCAGACACTGCCGTTTGTAACTGATCAGTAAAGTCTGGCGGTAAAATGCCCCCTCCAGATGGAGGATTAGGAGTGCTACGGGAAGCTGCATGTGTATTAGGAGATGACTGTAGGGTGCGCACCTCACGGGACAGAGACTCCTTAAGAGGTGGACGGCTCAGTGGTATCAAACATATTAACCTTCTTTGACATGATTACTTTATCAATGCATGTGGAACATAATTGAGCAGGTGGGTATACAGCGGCCTCCTCACAATATAGACAGGTATTAGACTTAGGCAAAGAGGGAGTACCCTCTAACGCATCAGAATCCTCTATAGCTTGCTCTTACAAAGCAGACTATTTATTAATAAGAAAAAACGGCACCTTTATACCCCTAATGACTCCTATGACCCAGGCCAAACAGAGAAACAGCTTCTTCTGCGGTAAACTGCACGGTCAGGAAAGAGGAAATAAGTGTGACCACACTCGGTCATGTGGTGCGCAATGCAGGACCGCCCCTGCTATAATAGCAAAAAAGCGTGACAAACCTTTCAGGCTGCGCAGCTCCCAAAACGAAAGTAAAAAAATCAAAACTTCTCACCAAAATCCTAGCAAATAGATTAAATACCGTTATCACAAAACTAATTAATTCTGATCAGGTTGGGTTCATTAAACAAAGAGAAGCTCCAGGTAATATTCGCAAAAACTTAAATTATGCTTACCTGATAATTTTCTTTTCTTCAGATGGAAAGAGTCCACAGATGCATTCATTAATTTTGGGAAATAAGAACCTGGCCACCAGGAGGAGGCAAAGACACCCCAGCCAAAGGCTTAAATTCTGCCGAGGCACAAGGAACAGTAGAAGAAATACCAGGGTGAAAAGGTACCAGAAGAATAAATGATAAAAGACACCCCACAGAAAAAAAGGGTGGGGAGCTGTGGACTCTTTCCATCTGAAGAAAAGAAAATTATCAGGTAAGCATAATTTAAGTTTTTCTTCATAATCCACAGCTGCATTCATTACTTTTGTGAAAACAATACCCAAGCTATAGAGGACACTGAATGCGAAACCGGGAGGGTACAATAGGCGGCCTATTCTGAGGGCACCAGCCCTAAAAAAGAAAGAAAAAACACAACCCAACCAAACCCCGCTTCGACCGAAGCCAGGAAAAACACTAGAAAGGAAAAAGGCCCCAAGGACACTGACCAGCAGATAGTGCAAAGGCCTAACTAGAGATTGAAAAAGAAGACTAACGGAGCCAACACTTCTCCAGGAGAGACCGTCACCCAGCAGTCGGTCCCCACACAAACCTTACTTGCACCAGTAGTAACAGCCAAAGTCCCCAAAAGGGAGAGTACAAGGAGGAACCCCAGGGATACCCAAAGGGTACAGCATGTTCCCATAAAGGAAAAACCCCTTCAAAAGTAAACCAAGCCCACAGAGACCCAAATGGGTCCTGAGAACAAGTAAAGACGACACCAAGACCAAGTAGAACCACGAGGTTCAAAACCAGGCATCGACAAGGAGAAGAAAACATCTCCCAAACATTGTGCAACAGCACCGAAAAAGACAGCTGAAGACAAAGTCCTCAAACCGTCAGAACTCCAAATACTGAGCAAACAGAACAAAACGTGTAGCAAATCCAGAAGGTAAACATCTGAGTCCAGTAACACGCTGCCATCCGTAAGAATACACAGAAGAATATACTATCTGAACAAAATATCAGATTTCCATACCTCCAAGACAGAGGGCACACTCCAGGTAATCCAAGCCACCAGACCTACTCACAGATCTTCAAAAAGGGGAGAAGCACAGAACCTCAAAAAAAGGCCCACTGGCACCCCCAAGACCTGAAGATGAGCAACAAATCTCAATCCTATACCTAGCCGGACCAGCCCAAGCGACGGCAGATCTGAAAGCAGGGGAACAAAAGAGACCCCAAGACCAGCCCCCAAGATGACAGAAGAATAAACACAGCCACTCCAACAGAGCTCGGGTGCCAAACCAAAAATTCCTCCTTAGTGACAGTTGAACAGGTTTTAGACCCAATGAGATCTAGCAAAACCACCCAACCAAAGTATTAACGCAGAGCCAGAAGCTCCCCAGATGGAAAGGACTGTTCCCCGAACCAGATAAAACATCAGTTCCAACCTCCCGTACACAGGAGAGGCCCAAAATAGGAACCATACCTCCGAAAGAAGGACAACTAGCCACCTGAAAAAGAGAGCGTCGATAAAACACCTGCCCATAAGACAGGAAGCCGTAGGCCGAACCAAGAGAACTGAAGGCCACGCCACTGACGAACACGGAAAGAAGCCCTTAAAAAAGCCGCTTCCGAACACACATTCAAGGCGCAATAGCTACAGCTGTACAACTGCAAACCTTCCGCTTGCTAGGCATACAAAGCCCACTCTCAGGTTACATCAGTTGGCTGTCCCAAGGGAAACGTATCGTCCATCACAAGCAAGCCCCAAAGAGTCCCGGCTCTCAGGAAATCTGGCCAAGTTCTAAAACAGAACAGCCAGAACAAGGGCTAAGCCCAAGTACCCTGGAAACTGGAGCACCCCGAACCAGCCCTAGGATCATAAAGGTCTGGTTACAACCCACAGCGGGATCCACAAGTGAAAATGCAGAGTGAAACACTCGACAACCGGAAGAACCAGGACAGGAAGGCCCAAGCCCCACAAATGTTTATAATAAACAACATTCCAGGAACTTAAATACCCCGTCTGATATAGAAAATAGACCCACAGGGGAAAATCCAGATTATCCCGGATAACAAGAGCAAGAATCCCTTGCAAGTCCCGACCCAAAGGGAAGAGACCACCCCTTGCAGGAGCCCATTTCAAGAGCTAAAGCCTCACAAGGCCAAATAAAGACTCTAGAGTCTAGCAGGCATCCAAACAACACCACAAACTCCAAGATCAAGAGGAACAGTGAGGACAACAACAAATCAGTAGAGGACTGATAGAAGAGTACAAATATAGCACTCATGAACGTTATAGAGAAATATCAAATTGCCGCAAAGGATGAAAAAATACATAAAACTTAACTTTTACTTAATTGGTTAAAAATCCAAGGGTATACATACATATAGTATTAAAATTAGCACATGCCTACTAAAGCTGGGCTATATGGGTACCTGATAGGTGGACAACTCAGGAGGTTGAAAAACCCACTTATCTAATGTCCGCCAGAACAGAAATGAGTAAGTTATATAGGTGGATGGGGGGAAATAAGGCTATAACTGGTTCTATGTCATTATGTTCTGTGTATAGTTATCAAGGGTAAATGGTAAGACACAGTCTATATGTCGTTGAGTAAATTCTAATATCATGAAGTAACTCTCTGAAGCATATCTAGGTATTACCAGAAAAAGGAATAAATAACTTAAACTCTGCAAGTATCGGAGAGTTGTATCAATTAGATATATCAGGAATTATGTCTGTAGTAGCTACCTTATATTACCCAATTCCTTGAGCAACTATAATTGTTCCTGGAAATGTGTCTATAAAATGAACAAAGATATCTCTAATAGTGGGGTAAATGATTAAGTGAGTAGGTGGTCCAGATTCTAAAAATACCTGTGGACTATACCAGATTAAGTTATCAGATGAAACCTGTATAGTACAGTGGGTGAATATTGTCTTTACATTCTGGAAATACCAGAAACCTATACCTCTTAGTTTACCATGGATAGTAATTTACATATGTATGGATAATTTGCTCTTAGGAAATAAAAAATCTGGGAATTCCAGAGATCTATACCCGTTGATTATACCGTTTAAATATTTGAAAATTGGTCTCTTTGTGAATTCCAGAGACCTATATCACTATGTTCGCCATTAATATTATTATTACGTTTCATGTATATAACTGATTCACAATGAGATACTAAATATCTATACTTGTTATACCATATACATTCATTCCTCTCTGGAAATACCAGAGACCTATACCATTTAGTTTACCATTGGTAATAAGTTTCAGATATATATAATTGTGTTTCTGGAGATTCCAGAGGCCTATACCACTTAGTTTACCGTTAATATTAAGTTCAAGATATATATAAAAGATTCACACTTAGGAGATACTAAGTTCCAAATATATAAGGATTAACGTTTTAGAGATATTAAATACCTATACCTGTTAGCTTACCGTATTAATACATTCCTCTCTGGAAATACCAGAGACCTATACCATTTAGTTTACCATTAGTTATGACTACCGGACATATAGAGATGATCCCATACAAATTAGCAGGGACCCCTACCAGTGATCTACCTCTCCGGATATACCAGAGACCTGTACCGTTTGGTTTATCCGGCTAAAGAGGCCTAGGCCTAGTTTGCGTTCTGGGCTGAGGGAAACCCTCAAAGAGGTATGTGTTACCTAGAGTGCCTATTAGTTGTCGCAAATTAGTTAGTAGGTATAGCGATTAAAAACATAAACAAAACACAGGGAAGGGAGAGGGGGACGCCACTGATGTGTTTCGCCGTAGTGGCTGTATCAAAGGGTAGTCTCACTCTGTCCTCGTGAGGTTTAAATACCCTAAGAAGTTAACGGATTGGCAGAATTTGGAGGCCTGACATATTTCAGAAGTGGTGATTGGATGTAACAGTGGGTCAATCCTTATAGTGTGTTCCGATTGGCTGGTTCTACGTTATTCATTAAGATTGATTCAAATGATATCTTTACTCACTTTCAAAGACTCTGTGTATGATAGCTTACTAGATAGTATATAGTATATTATTTAATATTCCATCATGTGTAATATAATGTTATGACCGTTAAGTTAATTCTCATTAGTGAAGATATCCATCAAACTTCTTTTGTCATTGGATCATGCAGCTGTCAATCATCACAATTCGTTGTGATTGGTAAACAGTATACATGTCATTCCAGATTATCTGTCAGCGAGAAATATTGCTATAAAATGAGAAAAATATGTATGTAAGCTGAGTCAGATGTGTGTTTGTAAGTTGCTTGTTTTGACTGAGCTTAAATCAGGTATCAAATATATCATGATTATTTACGAACGGATGTTATACATTCTAATTGGTCAGTGTTACTGTTCATAATTGCAGCCGTCAATGGGAACATTCGCTAAAAAGTGAGATGATCAGTTAGGATTTGCTGGGCATCATTGAATACTGTAACATGTAACTGAGTTATCTATAATTATATTTTGTGCTTAATTTTTATTGCACCATAGATCTTAATAATGTAATATGAGAAACATGTTATTATAGATTATAGGGCTTCTTATTTATAAGATATATTCTCATAAATTATACCATACCATAAATAAAACGGTATATTAGGTAATGAATGTTTTTTTATTCTGTGACCATAAGTGATCCATATTTGTGTTTATGACTGACCCATCTATAAACATTACTATGGAGCTAAAACTAAAAGTATTGTATAAAGCATGTTTTAAATATATACTTTATATTATTAAAGTTCGGAAAACTGTTCCTGTATATATTGTGCCTTATAGTGAGGCTTGCATAAGAATTATCTCTGACATTCGTTAAATATATAGTTTGTGTTATTGTAGCTCAACTGATTGATATATTTTCTAATTATATGATATATAGATCCATTATTAATAATAAATAATAGTTTGTTCTATCTATGTTTATTTAAGAATAATGGACATCACATATATCTAAAAAATAATTAGAAGTCTCTAAATTTATAATGTTATAATTAACAAAAAATGAAAATAATAATGTAACATAACAAAGAACCCTTTGAATAACCTGTTGTGAATAAAGAAATTTATCATGGTGTTTTACTTTATGCTTGTGTTAATTGAACATAGAAATGTATCTACATATACATGTGATGAGTCAAAATAAATAAATGTTCTCATAAAGTGACAGATAATCGCTAATAAGAAAGACTATGTGTGTCAAAATGTATGCAATACATACTGTATCAAACTTGTAATCATATCTGACTAGCTTAAATATGCTAGACATGTGTGAATTATGAAACAAATGTGTTACTTATATTGTGCAAAAGTGTAAAAATAAAATAAAAATGTGTAAAAGTGCCTAGTATGTTAGAAAAAAGAGAAAAAATGTTTTGCTACTTGAGTAATTTTTTTACCTTTATGCACTCTTTTCTTTAGTGGTCGTGTAGTCATACCAACATAATACATCTTACAACTACATTGTAGTGCGTATATTACGTCATAAGTATTACACGTGATGTGTTGTTTTATTTTTTGTATCTTACCAAATCTGTCTGTGATTTGGTTTATTTGGATGGTATGAGAACAGTAAATACTGTACAGTTTTGGCATGGATAATTTACTGGGTATGTAATTTTGTATTTCTTTTAAATGAAATGGCTTTGGACTAGTCAATCTTTAAGATTTCTTGACCTTCTGTAGCAAATGAATATCCTATCCCCAAGACTCTTATTCAAATCAGGATCATTTTGAAGAATATTCCAAGATTTTTGTATGATGTTGGTTACATCTTTGATTTGTGAGTTAAAGGTAGTTATGAGTCTTGTTTGATCATCCATTTTTTTAGGTTTCGAGAATAATAAATCTTTCCTTGGAGTGTATAGAGCTCTGTGTTTGGCTTTTTTCAGACTCCTATTGCTATATTCTCTCGATTTGAGTCTGATCTCCAGTTCAGTAGCTCTTGCTTGAAAGATTGTTTCAGATGAACAGTTTCTTTGTATCTTTAAAAATTCACCAGTTGGTAGTGATCTTAGGGTACTTTTGGCATGTGCACTACTATGATGTAGAATAGAGTTGGTGGCAGTTTGTTTATGGAATAGATCAGTTATTAAATTACCATCCTCATCCTTTGATATTTTGAGGTCTGAGAAACTTATCTTAGATTGACTACAATCATATTTCAATTTGATTATTCAGATTGAGTTTCATTAGAAATGTATCAAGATCCATTTTGGATCCTTCCCAAATGAACAGGATGTCGTCAATGTAACGAATCCATAATGGTATTTGCTGCATATATGTAGCATTGCTATCAGTAAATACCATTTCTTTCTCCCACATACAAAGCCCACTCTCAGGTTACATCAGTTGGCTGTCCCAAGGGAAACGTATCGTCCATCACAAGCAAGCCCCAAAGAGTCCCGGCTCTCAGAAAATCTGTCCAAGTTCTAAAACAGAACAGCCAGAACAAGGGCTAAGCCCAAGTACCCTGGAAACTGGAGCACCCCGAACCAGCCCTAGGATCATAAAGGTCCGGTAACAACACACAGCGGGACCCACAAGTGAAAATGCAGAGTGAAACACTCAACAACTGGAAGAACCAGGACAGGAAGGCCCGAGCCCCACAAATGTTTATATGTGACTATATAGATATCTACAGTGCCAAAATGCTACCACACAAGCTCTTCCAAAAAGCAAGATCTCTCAACCAGATCTCAAAGAAGGGAACAAAATCGTTGGCAATGGAGGAGCGCTAAAAAAGCCCCTAAAGAGGGGATATATATAGCTAAAGGTGGGATCTATAGAGGTGTGACAAAGTATGAATACAATTTTTAATTTAAAATGCAATAAAATAACATATATAATATGAAGACCAATGTAAACAATGATCAAATACACATTAAGATACAGTCGTCAAACAATATCTATACATTAGAATATAATCATGTCTCTGAGGTACCTATATAGAGTATTGCTTCAAATACCTATATAATACTAGAGGTGGATCAAATAGAATGTGGTATTATAATAATAGGTCCAAAAAATGTCCAAAGAGTGTGACACACATGTGAAAAAAAGGGTGGTGGTTAAAAAATATAATTATAATATTGAATGTCCAATTGACAAGTGTAAGTCAATAAATGTGTATCCGTGAAAAAAGGAAAATAAAAGTAAAAATGCAAAAAATATATGATCAAAAAATGTTCTGTGTGATATTTGTGAGCAAATTAGGTGTACACCTAGGTGAGGTTCGATAATATCACTGAAAAATAAAGGTTTTCCGTAATTATAAAGTCTTTCTTGTGTTATGATCCAAAAGTAGTTGGTATCCTGAAAGTAATTATCTTCATCAACCTTTATGGGTATTGATCCTCAAAGGAGATAGTGTATCTTCTAAATGGTGTATGATGATTTCCTCAGTGCTACAAGTACCGATTCATCAGTAGGCTGGTATGTAGTAGTAGCTGAACGGAGCTCCGTTGTTCCTTGGTTAGATGACATCACCGGAGTGAATGAAGCAGCTGTTGCATTCAGCTGGGAGACAGCTTAGAGAGAGGGTCACTCTGCAAGCTTAAACTAAGCAATAGACTGTTGAATGGCAGACCTTAGGTTTCCTAAAAAGGCTGGTAGGTTCTGGAGCAATCTGTCAGAAGGTTCTGTTGAATAGGAGTAAGATATAATTCAGTACAATCTAAAGTTATTACCAATGATTACCAGAGCCGATAATCCCTTCTCCAATCCTTCTTGGAGAAAGGACACAATCCTAGGAATCCTAACCCTACTCCATGAGTAGCCCTTGGATTCGCACCAATAAAGATATTTAAGCCATATCTTATGGTAAATTTTCCTAGTGACAGGCTTCCAAGCCTGAATCAAGGTATCAATGACCGACTCAGAGAATCCCTGCTTAGATAAAATCAAGAGTTCAATCTTCAGGCAGTCAGCTGCAGAGAATTTAGATTTGGATGTTGGAACGGACCTTGAATGAGAAGGCCCTGTCTCAGTGGCAGTTTCCATGGTGGCATAGATGACATTTCCACTAGATCTGCATACCAAGTCCTGCGTAGCCACGCAGGTGCTATCAAGATTACCGAAGCCCTCTCCTGTTTGATTCTGGCAATCAGACGAGGCAGAAGAGGAAAAGGAGGAAACACATAAGCCAGGTTGAATGACCAGGGTACTGCTAGAGCATCTATCAGTACCGCTTGGGGATCCCTTGACCTGGACCCGTAACAAGGAAGTTTGGCATTCTGACGAGATGACATCAGATCCAATAACGGTGTGCCCCATTGACGAATCAATGTTGCAAACACCTCCGGATGGAGCTCCCACTCCCCCGGATGAAAAGTCTGATGACTTAGAAAATCCGCTTCCCAGTTCTCTACTCCTGGAATATAGAATGCTGATAGATGGCACGAGTGAGTCTCTGCCCATCGAATTATCTTGGAAACTTCCATCATTGCTAGAGAACTCTTTGTTCCCCCTTGATGATTGATATATGCTACAGTCGTGATATTGTCCGACTGAAATCTTATGAATTTGGCCGAGGCCAGCTGAGGCCACGCTTGAAGCGCGTTGAATATTGCCATCAGATTCCAGAATATTGATTGGAAGTAGGGACTCCTCCTGAGTCCAAAGATCCTGAGCCTTCAGGGAATTCCAGACTGCACCCCAGCCCAAGAGGCTGGCATCCGTCATCACTATGACCCATGCTGGTCTGCGGAAGCACATTCCCTGGGACAGATGATCCTGTGACAACCACCAAAGAAGAGAGTCTCTGGTTTCTAGATTCAGATTTATCTGAGGAGATAAATCCGCATAATCCCCATTCCACTGTTTGAGCATGCACAGTTGCAGTGGTCTGAGATGTAAGCGAGCAAACAGAACGATGTCCATTGCCGCTACCATTAATCCGATGACCTCCATACACTGCGCCACTGATGGCCGAGGAGTGGACTGAAGTGCTCGGCAAGTAGTTAAGATCTTTGACTTTCTGACCTCCGTCAGAAAAATTTTCATGTCTACCGAGTCTATCAGAGTTCCTAAGAAAGGAACTCTTGTCAGTGGAACTAGTGAACTCTTTTGTATGTTCACCTTCCACCCGTGAGTTCTCAGAAAAGCCAACACAATGTCCGTGTGAGATTTGGCTAGCTGGTAAGTTGACGCCTGAATTAAAATATCGTCCAGATAGGGCGCCACTGCTATGCCCCGCGGCCTTAGAACCGCCAGAAGGGACCCTAGCACCTTTGTGAAAATTCTGGGAGCTGTGGCCAACCCGAAAGGAAGGGCCACAAACTGGTAGTGTTTGTCCAGGAAGGTGAACCTGAGAAACTGATGATGATCTTTGTGGATAGAGATGTGAAGATACGCATCCTTTAAGTCCACGGTAGTCATATATTGACCCTCCTGGATCATTGGTAAAATAGTTCGAATGGTCTCCATCTTGAATGATGGGACTCTGAGAAATTTGTTTAGGCATTTGAGATCTAAGATCGGTCTGAAGGTTCCCTCTTTTTTGGGAACCACAAACAGATTTGAGTAAAATCCTTGCCCCTGTTCTAGTTTTGGAATTGGACAGATTACACCCATGGTATATAGGTCTTTTACACAGCGTAAGAACGCCTCTCTTTTTGTCTGGTCTACAGACAAATGTGAAAGATGAAATCTCCCTCTTTGGAGAAAATCCTTGAATTCCAGTCGATACCCCTGAGTCACTATTTTTAATGCCCAGGGATCCTGAACGTCCCTTGCCCAAGCCTGAGCGAAGAGAGAAAGTCTGCCCCTACTAGATCCGGTCCCGGATCAGGGGCTGCCCCTTCATGCTGTCTTGGTAGCAGCAGCGGGATTCTTGGCCTGTTTACCTTTATTCCAGGTCTGGTTAGGTCTCCAGACTGACTTGGATTGTGCAAAATTACCCTCCTGCTTTGTGGCAAGTAGAGGGTCCACCTTTAAAGTCTCGAAAGGAACGAAAATTATTTTGTTTGGCCCTCATTTTAACCGTCTTGTCCTGAAGAAGGGCATGGCCTTTACCTCCAGTAATGTCGGAAATTATCTCCTTTAGTTCAGGCCCGAATAGGGTCTTACCTTTAAAAGGAATAGCTAAAAGTTTAGATTTTGATGACACATCAGCAGACCAAGACTTAAGCCATAACGCTCTACGCGCTAAAATGGCATAGCCTGCATTTTTTGCCGCTAATTTTGTCACCTCTTTCACTTTACCGCTTCCTATTACTTAGTGTAGGCAAAGAGAATGACTGGGGGGTGGAGTCAAGGGAGGAGCTGTGTGGGCAGCTCTGCTGTGGTGCTCTTTGCCGCTTCCTGTTGGCAGGAGGCTAATGTCCCACAAGTAAGGATGAATCCGTAGACTCGTCGTATCTAGTAGAAGAAATGTTATTCATACTTTGTCACACCTCTATAGATCCCACCTTTAGCTATATATCCCCTCTTTAAGGGCTTTTTTAGCGCTCCTCCATCGCCAACTTTTTTGTCCACAAATGTTTATAATAAACAACATTCCAGGAACTTAAATACCCCGTCTGATATAGAAAACAGACCCACAGGGGAAATCCAGATTATCCCGGATAACAAGAGCAAGAATCCCTTGCAAGTCCTGACCCAAAGGGAAGAGACCACCCCTTGCAGGAGCCCACTCCAAGAGCTAAAGACTCACAAGGCCAAATAAAGACTCTAGAGTCTAGCAGGCGTCCAAACAACACCACAAACTCCAAGATCAATGGGAACAGTGAGGACAAGTCACCCGAACAGAGTACAGCAAGTTTCCACATCACCTCAGATACGAAATCAGAGGACAGAAAACATGGGTAGAGATGCCACAATAGATGGCAACACCTGAACCATAGGAGTGGAAAGGCCACTAGGAACTCTTCTACCCAAGAAGGAGATGCAGAGCATTCCAAACTCTGGGAAGGGAACCCTAAACAGAGCCGAGAGTCACCACACTGTCTAATGTCCCTAAAAGGGAACAACCAACTCCCAAAGGGAAATCTAGGTCCCCAGAAGGTGACCCGATCCACAAGGAGAAATGGACATAGTCCAAAAAGGTCTCAATGCAGAAGAGAACCACTAAAGGAACAAGTCCCAAGAAAGACAATTCCCAGAGCCTCAGAAAGGCAAAACCGTCCAGACCCGCGGAAAAGAGGCGCTAAACTCTCCACCTTCCAACAACATGGGAAGGAATACTCTAGGTCCCGAGGATAATGGAAGCAACAGATAGTGACGAGGCGGAAATTCACTGACCCACTCACCAGATAGGCAGCTATTAAGGACTGAGACAATCCCGTGAGCCGCACGGACCCGCAAGCCCGCTTAAGAAAGCATTGCTGAAACTTGTAAAATAAAATAACAAGAAACACACATAAAAATGTGAGCACTCGGCGCCTCAACCTGACCAGCCAGGTAGAACAAGCACCAGGTGTCTGAATACGCCGCGAGACAGAAGATCTGAACCCAAGCAGGACCAGCCTGCAAACAGGGTCATAACTGTCAAGCTGCCTAAATCCGCCCTCAGAGAGGGAGGAAGAAAAAACAGACAAACATTGGACAAACGCGTGTCCCGAACAAACTTCTGCAGAAGTGAACAGAGAGTATCGATCCCAGAGTAAGTTCCCATAGGAAACATAAAAGTAAAAATAAAATTCATCCTAACCAGATTAAATGAGAGGCAACCCGAAGGTTAACGCCTAAGAAGAACAGAAATACCCGCAGGACCAGCCTAACAGAAACCCTGTGAAGGATCTCAATAACAAGATTAAAAGGAGATTACGTCATCCCCTCATGTCTAATCCACCCTCCGAGGAGGGATAAACATAACCTGGGTTACCCGCATGTGTAGTAGTAGGGAGCGGTAGGGAACTCGCCTCTCGGAGGACAGGGCCCCCGAGGCGGATGGCTCAGCAGTCCCTTGAATCCCTGAGCCCGAGGAACAAGGCGCTCTGGAACGGCCCACAGAACATAACTGAGTGACCTGAGTCAACAGGGCCAATTTGCATTCTTCACAGGACGAAGAATCTGAATCAGAAAGTTGAACAATCTCAACATCAGAATCCTCCATAGCTGGATAAAGGATACCAAAAGATGGACTATAGAAAACAATTTAAATGGCACCTGACACCCACAATGGCTGGGGCACTCACCACCTCCTATGAAACAGATTTCTCCGTCGCCACACAGTCAGGAATGCGGAAATGGTAGACCAGAACGTAAACACGCCCGGTCACAAGGTGAACCGTACAGTCCAAAAAAAAAAGTGCGCCCAACCAAAGGTCGCATCACTTCCAAAGGCCGTTATGTTCCAAAGCCATAAGCCCAGTTAACACTAAACATAAGCAGATTGAATCACATAACAAACTTGATTAAAAAAAACCCTGTTCAATAATCCCCCTCAGAAGATATTAACCAAGATACTAAAGGAGTCCCACTGTGTGGTATTCTGAGCTTCGTATTTAAGTAAACAAGTATTTGCACATTGGTTATAAAGGTTAGCTCTAAAATTAGAGCTTGTTGCTCTTTTTTGTAGTAATCAGAAAACAACTTCTATGTAGCCTGATTAAACAATATGAGACATTTAATATATGATGAATTTGTATATTAACTACTGACTTAAGTGTTAATAAATATAAGGAATATTTAATATAATATATATCTTATGTTCAAGATATATATATATAACCGGAGGCCACAGATGAAAAAGAAATACTGACAAGCTCAGAATCTGAATTGGTAGAAACAAATGATTCTTCTTACTTCACGCAATCACACACAGCCTAAAATATTTACAAGTTCAGACATTCCACAGACATACAATGTTTGTTCATATTGGATGTTGCAGGTAATAGGAGATGCCCAATAATTCAGTATGGTAACAAAAACAAGCAGGTAAGAAGTTTAAAGGCTTTAGCATTGTTCGTATACGTTACCACCTTGAGGACCGTGATATTTCTGTTACCGCATTGGAAGATCCGTGTTTGGAGAGGCAGCGTGTGTGAATGCGGCTTACTTCCGGGTAGCGGTGAAAAAGTAGATCCGGCCGTTGAATGATCCAAAGTCGGTAATGACAAAGTAACGATTTGAGCATAAGAGATTCAAGACGCAGCTAGAGTAAACAAAGTAAACCACCTTGCACAGGATACAAGCAATAGGAGACCTGAGATAAGGAAAGCTACACCAGAGTAGCTAAGACTTCAATAATCAGGCAGTAAATGAGTGTTACAGGTAGTCCTTATATAGGGTGGAGACCAAATAGGAGGGGTTATAGTTAAAGGTATACCACATCTCCCCCCCTTCAAGGAAGCACCCCAGGGGTTTCCAAACTAGGTTTCTCAGGATAGCGGCGATGAAAATTTCGTAGAAGACGGGGAGTGCGAAGATCAGAATGAAGCTGCCAAGAGTTATCCTCCGAACCATAACCTTTCCATTTCACAAGATACTCCAACCTCTTCCTATGGATCCTAGAATCCAATACAGCTTCAACTTCATACTCCTCTCGATCATCAACGAGTATTGGAGGTGGTCGAGACAAGGAGAGTGACTGAGGTGAAGGAAGATATGGCTTTAACAGAGAGACATGAAAAGAGGGGTGAATCTTAAAATCCTGGGGAAGCTCTAATCTCACAGCATTGAGGTTGATTATTTTAGAAATCTTAAAAGGACCCAAATATTGATTTGCTAACTTTTTGCTAGGAACTGACAGTTTGAGATTCTTTGTCGAGAGTAGTACCAAATCTCCAATCTGATAAGCCGGGCTAGCAGTGTGATGGGTATCATATAACCTTTTTTGATAATCTTTAGCTTCCGAAAGATGTTTTTTCAGGATGTTAAGTCTTTCTTGTAGGGTAGTTGCGAAATCCAATGCTGAGGGAGAGTTCACTTGTTGAGAGGACAATGAAATAGTAGTAGGATGATATCCATAAGTAACGAAGAATGGGGATAGTTTAGTAGATGTAGAAGTAGTATTGTTATAACAGAATTCAGCCAAAGGTAAATAGGATGACCAGTCATCCTGCAGATGAGATATATAACAACGAAGATATTGCTCAAGGGTTTGGTTGAGTCGTTCTGTAAGGCCATTTGTCTGAGGGTGAAAAGCAGTCGAGTATCTAGAATCAATTTTGATTAACTTACATAGGGATCTCCAAAAATTAGAGGTAAACTGTGTACCACGATCAGTTATTATAACTTTGGGCAGTCCATGTAAGCGAACTATGTTGTCTAGGAAAACGTGAGCTGTAGTGAAAGCTGTAGGGAGACCTTTTAGGGGAATGTAATGAGCCAGTCTTGTTAAATGATCAATGACAACTAAAATAGTATTGTAATGGTGGGATTCAGGTAACTCGACAATAAAGTCCATTGATATGGTACTCCAGGGTTTGTCAGGAATAGGCAGAGGAGATAAAAGACCTGATGGTCTTTTGTGTGTTAACTTGTTTCTGGCACAGGTATCACAATGTTTTACATAGTTTGTAATATAGGTATCCATGAGTGGCCACCAATAATTTCTCCTGGTTAGGTCTATAGTTTTAGAAATACCTGGATGGCCTGCTAGTGTCCCGTCATGGGTTTGTTTAAGAATAGAAGATCTAATTTGTTTGGGGATATATAGTTTAGAATTATGATAGAAAAGACCAGTCTTGGAATCTTTTTGACAGTCTATTCCATGTGGTGGTTCATGTTTTAATTCTTTTAAGATCTCCTCTTCTAAAGGTGTTAATAAACCTATAATTTTTTCTTTTGGAATGATTTGGTAAATTTGATTATGAGTGTCTTGTTCATGTAATCTAGAGAGGGCATCGGCTTTGGTATTTAAATGTCCTGGTCTGTAGGTTAAGAGAAAATCGAAACGATCAAAAAATATAGACCATCTTGCTTGTCTTGCAGACAAGGTCTTACTTGTTTTTAGAAATTCAAGATTCTTATGGTCAGTATAAATCTTAAAAGGTAGCTTAGAACCTTCTAATAAATGTCTCCAATGATCTAGAGCACGTTTTATAGCTAGAAGTTCTTTATCTCCTATGCTATAGTTTTTCTCAGCACTAGTTAACATTTTTGAATAGAAAGCAATAGGATGAATCTCAGTCTTGTTCTTATCTTGTTGTGATAAAACTGCACCGATACCTGAGTCGGATGCATCTACTTCAAGGATAAATTCTGAATCAAAATCTGGCATAACTAGAATGGGAGCTGTAGTAAAATTTTCTTTCAATTTCTTAAAGGCAAGACTAGCGGATTCGGTCCACTTAAATCTTTGTTTTTCACTAGTGAGTGTTGTTAATGGTTTAACGATTGAAGAGAAATTTTTTATAAACTTCCTATAAAAATTCGCAAAACCAATGAATCGTTGTACAGATTTTGTGGAAGTAGGAGTAGGCCAATTTAGAATTGCTGATACCTTCTCCGGATCCATTTGAATTTTGTTGGGACTGATGATGTAACCCAAGAATTTTATTTCTGTGACATGAAAGGAACATTTTTCCAGTTTAGCATATAGTTTGTGTTCTTTTAAACGAGTTAATACCCAGCGTACATGTTTTTCATGCTCATGAGGTGTTCTAGAATAAATTAATATGTCGTCAAGGTATATTATGACACAAACGTCTATCAGGTCACGAAAGATCTCATTTATAAAAAACTGAAAAGTTGCCGGAGCATTACTCAGACCAAAAGGCATTACATTATATTGGAAAAGGCCATATCTGGTCCTGAATGCCGTTTTCCATTCGTGACCTTCTTTAATTCTAATCAAATTATAAGCTCCCTTTAAATCTAATTTGGTGTAAATAGTTGCACCAGTTAGACGTTCCAAAAGTTCAGGTATTAAAGGTAACGGGTATCTGTTTTTTATTGTGATGTTATTTAATGCTCTATAATCAATAATAGGTCTTATGGTACCATCCTTGTTTCTTACTAGAAACATACCTGCAGCTGCAGGGGATGTGGAGTGTGAAATAAATCCCTTACGTAAATTTTCGTCTAAGTAGTTTCTTATATACTGGAGTTCCTCTTGAGAGAGGGGATAGATCTTACCATGAGGGATTTTGGAACCAGGTATTATATCGATAGGACAGTCAAACTCCCTATGAGGTGGAAGGTTTTCTGCCTCTTTTAAATTAAATACATCTGCCAAATCCTGATAACACGAGGGTAAACCAATATCAAGTGAAGCTATGGTTTGATGTGGATAACAAGTTTGGGAACAAAAAGCAGAATCTAATGTTACCTTATTTGAAACCCAATTTATGTGAGGGTTGTGTTTCTTCAACCAAGGATAGCCTAGGATGAGAGTATGCTGATGTATGGTTATGAGATCAAAAGATAAATATTCAGTGTGTCCCTGCAATGATGTTACAAGCAGGGGAATAGTATGATGTGTAATAGGTCCTTGTTCTATTAATGAACCATCTATCAGCTTAATAGATACAGGATTTTGTTTACAAATAGTAGGTATTCGATTTTTATTTACATAAGTGGAATCAATGTAATTTCCGGATGCTCCTGAATCAATTAATGCCTTGGTTTGGATATTTTTCTGGTCCCACTGTAAAGAAATAGACAAAGTCATGTGTGTATCATTAGCTATGCTGAAAATAAAGTCACTGGTTTTTTTCTTACCATTCTTTTGTTTTTTCAACAAAGGACAAGTAGATACTACATGTTCTTTTTGAGCACAATATAAACAGAGATTTTCCAACCTCCTTCTAATTTTTTCCTCTGGTGGCAGAGGTCCTCTAAGTACACCAATCTCCATAGGGGTAGCACTGCCATGAGTTTTGTCATGACTTGTTGTGACTTGGTAAGGTCTTCTATATGAGGTATCATTAGAGGCCTTTTCTGCCCTCCTTTCTCTCAAACGACGATCTAAAGATGTACTTAATTTAATAAGACCATCAAGGGTATCTGGGATCTCAAGACGTGAAAGTTCATCTTTGAGTGTTTCAGATAAACCTAAACGATATTGATTTTTCAAACTGATTTCATTCCACTGAGAGTCCTCTGCCCACATCTGAAACTCAGTGGTATAATCCTCCACATTTCTCTTACCTTGTTTTAAAGACCTCAATCTCATTTCAGCATTTATTTGAGAATTTGAGTCTTGATATAGACTAGTTAAAGCAGAAAAAAAATCTTGTAATGAATCCAGGATATTGTTATTGTTTTCAAAAAACCTATTAGCCCAAGTCCTGGGTTCACCTTGTAGGAAAGATATTGTGGTACAAACTTTAATCCGCTCAGTATGATAAGTCTTAGGTCTTAGAGAAAATAATAAATTACAGGCATTCTTAAATTCCCTGAACTCAGAACGTTTCCCTGAAAAAGGTTGTGGATAATTAATATGAGGTTCAGGTGGGTCATGAGGCTTTTGTGTAACAAAATCTTTAACTATAGTTTTCAGTGCAGCATTTTCAGTCTGCACTTCTGTCACAGCTCTTGCTAAATAATCAAGTTTAAGGTAAACATTATTAAACTCCTTTTTTATTTCATTAGGATCCATAATGTTTAATTAATTCAAAATTCGGTTTTTTAGGCCTGATTATTATGTGGTATTCTGAGCTTCGTATTTAAGTAAACAAGTATTTGCACATTGGTTATAAAGGTTAGCTCTAAAATTAGAGCTTGTTGCTCTTTTTTGTAGTAATCAGAAAACAACTTCTATGTAGCCTGATTAAACAATATGAGACATTTAATATATGATGAATTTGTATATTAACTACTGACTTAAGTGTTAATAAATATAAGGAATATTTAATATAATATATATCTTATGTTCAAGATATATATATATAACCGGAGGCCACAGATGAAAAAGAAATACTGACAAGCTCAGAATCTGAATTGGTAGAAACAAATGATTCTTCTTACTTCACGCAATCACACACAGCCTAAAATATTTACAAGTTCAGACATTCCACAGACATACAATGTTTGTTCATATTGGATGTTGCAGGTAATAGGAGATGCCCAATAATTCAGTATGGTAACAAAAACAAGCAGGTAAGAAGTTTAAAGGCTTTAGCATTGTTCGTATACGTTACCACCTTGAGGACCGTGATATTTCTGTTACCGCATTGGAAGATCCGTGTTTGGAGAGGCAGCGTGTGTGAATGCGGCTTACTTCCGGGTAGCGGTGAAAAAGTAGATCCGGCCGTTGAATGATCCAAAGTCGGTAATGACAAAGTAACGATTTGAGCATAAGAGATTCAAGACGCAGCTAGAGTAAACAAAGTAAACCACCTTGCACAGGATACAAGCAATAGGAGACCTGAGATAAGGAAAGCTACACCAGAGTAGCTAAGACTTCAATAATCAGGCAGTAAATGAGTGTTACAGGTAGTCCTTATATAGGGTGGAGACCAAATAGGAGGGGTTATAGTTAAAGGTATACCACACACTGAGACCCTGTATTTTTCATGTAAGTTTGCAGGAACAAATGAGTTACAGTACATTCATGAAGAAGTAAAATGTAACGATCTTACCTGAATCTATGCTGTGGAACAGGAACACAACCCTTCAAGTGTGATGGATAGTAGCATCGCCTCCGCCATGGACTTGAGAGAAGAAAGCAGGCAGCGAAGCGAAGTTCGTCAATGCTGATTGCTTGTAGAGTTGTTTATATGAGTCGGAATAGTTTCTCAGAAAGACTCTACCTGCATCTCCGGAATCTAACTTTCATCCAAGCTCTCACTGAGAGACTGACAGGATTACTTAAAACTCCTGTCCCATGTCGAAGAGTACTACTCTCCATAAGAGACAAAAACCAACTTCTGACATTTCTCTGCCAACTTCCTGGGACGAAAGGCAAATAATAACTGGGGGATGAGGGAAGTGGGAGGAGTATTTAAGCCTTTGGCTGGGGTGTCTTTGCCTCCTCCTGGTGACCAGGTTCTTATTTCTCAAAAGTAATGAATGCAGCTGTGGACTCTTTCCATTTATGAAGAAAAAACCCTGTACGTTCCAACATCTGCCTGAGCCTACCATCTCATACATGTTGCAGCATAATCAAATAAACGTATGATATTAATCCCCACTGTTCAATAATCCCCCTACGGAAATATTAACCCTTGATTCCATACAGATAAAAGGAGCCACACTGTGACCGGGTCTTCTTGCGTTATCATATGTGTAAAAAAAAATTAAACGATCTTACCGGAATCTGTGCCGTGGAACAGAAACACAGCCTCTCAAGTTTGACAGTCTTGTAGCAGGCAGTGAAACTCGTCAACACTGATTGCTAAGGAGCTGTTAATCTGAGCCTGGATGGGTTCGCAGAATAGACTCTTCCTGCATCTCCAGACTCTAACTTTCGTCAAAGCTCTCATTGAGAGGCTGACAAGACTACTTAAAACTCCAGTCCCATTTCGAAGGGAAGATACCCTTCATAAGGAACTACTCAGAATCTTCTGACACTTCTCTGCCAACCTCCTGTGACGAAAGGCAAAGAATGACTTGGATATAAGGGAAGTAGGGGGAGTATTTAAGCCTTTGGCTGGGGTGTCTTTGCCTCCTCCTGGTTGCCAGGTTCAGTATTCCCAACAGTAAGGAATGATGCCGTGGACTCTCCTCATATTAAGAAGGAAAATTAAAATAGGGCAACATACATGTCACAGACACAATAAAAATCACCTCAGTATGAGAATAAAATATGGAGATCCAGAAGAAAACATTACAATATATAATTAAAAAATTCATGGACAAGAATCTCCGCTCTGTCATAGGGCATCAACAACATCATGCTCCAATGGGGTATGGAACTCTGTTCTCCCAATAAGAAAGCCAATGACTTTCCACTGAGTCACCAGATAGCTGAAAAAAATTAACAATGTACGCAAATCCTGAAATTTTTTTATGTACATGACAAAAAATAAATACATGAACTCCTCAGAAGAGGGATCTCTTCTGCATCCTATACCTGACAATATGGAAGTGATCAGGCATCTACAGAGAACTACCCCCATATGGTGGTGGTACATAGTAAGGGAACACACTCTGTCAAGTCAAAAACGTCCTGAAAAAAGCATAGATATAATGGCAAAATGTTATGCACAAGAATAAATAGTACTGTAAAATTGTTTGTAGAGACAACTGAATACATCTTGTGCCCCAAAGAAAAACATATCAACAAATGAGATGAAATATTTAATACTCATTCCAGTTTAAAACTTAGATATTTTTAAAAGTGACCATTCATCAAAATAGATTAATTAAAAATAACCTAATAAGGATGTAGAAATACAAAAAGTACATGGGGGATACTTCGCAAAGACTCTACTTTGTTGCATTCGCCGGCACCAATACGCTCGCCTAACATCGCCTAAACCCTGCGGCCGCGTATCTAAATACGCTCTCCATATTTATAAAAAAAGCCGGCAAAAAGACGCGCACTAAGTACGTGGCGATGAGCATCGGAATGTTGTTAACTAGCAGTCATCGATCTCACGTCTATTCAGCTTTTTACCAACTTTATTTATACCCTGTCACTAAACGCTGCAACTATACTAAAATGTTTAACCCCTATCTCGCCACTCCCCGACCCCGCCGCAACATAAACTTTTTAACTCCTATTCCGCCGCTCCCCGACACCGCCGCCACTAAATAAACGTATTTACCCCTAATTTAGTACGTAATTTTAATTTAAAGTTAGTTGTTAGGCTTAGGGGTTAATAGCTTAATTTAGTTTATGGCAATGTGGGGGGCTGACGGTTTAGGGGTTGAGATGTCGGGGGCGGCAGATTAGGGGTGTTTAGACTCGGGATTTATGTTAGGGTGCTAGGTGTAAACGTAACTTGTTTTCAACCATAGAAATCAATGAGATATCTGGCAGCATCAAACATAAACTTTCGCTGCTTTCAGACTCCCATTGATTTCTATGTCATCCGCGGCCTTCAGGGTGGCGGATTGAAAACCAGGTACGCTGGGCCGGAATAGCCGCAAGGGTACCTGTTAAAAGTTTGATAACTGGGAAAAGATGTCAAATAGAGTCAAATTTGTATTTGGAACATCTGTAATGACGTAAGCATCGATCTGCGTCGGACTGAGATTGCGGGATCGTATTTTATGTCAAAAATTTCAACTTTTGCCAGTCTGTAGGCTTTGATAAATAGGTTGGATCAATCTCGCAACAATTAGGCTACGGAATTCCGGCGTATTTGCGGTTGAGGCTTTGATAAATATCCCCCCATGTGTCAAAAGGACAATGAATAGAACAGTCCTGAGCAAAGAGCTCCTCAATTCATGAGATTAATTAGTATCAAAAACTAAGAAAAATAATATGATGCATTAAACATCCCATGTCACATACGCTAATAATATCACCTCAATGAGAGTGACAATAAAAAAAAATATTCCTATAATACAGATATAGAAATAAATATAATAGTGTTCTAATAAGAAAGACTTCCGGTGGGCAGGTCTAAGAAGCGGCAGTACTAGCACCAAGCTACGACAACAAAGGACTCAAAAAAGCAGTTATCTGTGCTGATCGGCTCGCCCCACGCATAATTCTTGTTGGGCAACCCCCCCTACCTTAGCCCCAACCGATCATCTAGTGTGAAGGACACTCTGCAGCAGCCCTTGCCTCCGGAGGTGCAGAAAGGGTGAAGGAGACAAGGCACCCAGTGCCATCTTGGATCTCGGAGAAAGCCCCACACCAGCAGCTTACTAAGCAGCCACCTACCCACAAACATCACGCGGGAGGGTAGCCCGCAGGAGACGGTAACCACCGGGACTAGGTGAGCTCTATAATACTCCGGCGACACTTGCAGGACCAGGTAAAGGGCTCTTCCGCCCCACGAGTGATCCGCTATTTTAGAGGCCAAAAGTGCTCACTATTCACCCGCCCATGAGCACTCGTTCCCCCCCTTCCTCAATCTAATTGTTACATAACGGGGGATTGAAGGAGAGACTTTTCATTTATACATAAATCCCTAGCCACCTCTAAAAGCGGGGAGGAGAGGAGGGATAGGAAGGGACACAGTGCTTGAACCGCAACATCAAAGCGACGCAGGAGCTACTCATGCATATTTCTTTTTGTGAACCACCTGGCAGGGAGCTGACCACATAGGGGGGAGTTTTCGGCGGGCTACGCAGAGAGAGTGATCTATATAGACTTGCAGGACAGTAGGTCATCTGTGAAGCTGCAAACTGTTTCAGCATAGATCTATTGTGCTCTGCTTTTGTGTTAATACCATAGTGACACACAATACTTTGTTTTATGCCTCCTGATCATTTTACTCCCATACTTGGCCTGACACTCACAGTCCCACAGCACCATCTAGGGACCTATAAGACACACTGCAGCTGCTTAACAGAGAACTACAGCTTTCTTTCTTAAAACCTGATGAAAAAGTTCAAATTGCTTCTATCTTCACCTAGCCCCTGACAGGCTGAGGCCAGCTGCACTCTAATTGCACTGACCCACATGAAAGTGGACAAATATTTCAAGGTCTCTGCTACTCATGACGGGCAAACAGAAACCGGCAGAAAGCAAAAACTAGCCCTAGAGTCCCAGCTGTAACCGCCTGTGCCTCCCGACAGGGAACCAACTCCAGACACCTCACTGCTTCAGGACTTAAAAGCCTTTTTTCTTCCCAAAATGGAGACCCTGCAGGCGGGCATGGACACAATCACCACAGAGATCAGGCAATACTCTACCCACCTGCAACAGGCAGAACAGAGGATCTCAGATGTAGAGGATAATCAACACTCATCCTCCATCACTATTCAAAGATTGGAACGTCAGAATTTTACGCTACAGGAAAAGCTGGATGACCTTGAGAATAGGTCCCGCCGCAACAATCTGAGAGTGGTGGGGGTGCCTGAATTAATAAAGAATAAAGATCTTCTTGAGTTTACAGCACTAACATTACCTAAACTTCTACAACTTGACCCTTATCTACCAGATCCAACCAACACCCCAGACATGCGCTACTAAGAAAAATTAGCAGTTCTCAAGGCATACAGAGCCAAACCAGACCTCTGTTACGAGGGGCACAAGCTGCTTATTTTCCAGGACTTTTCAGCCGAAGTTGCACGGAAGAGGAAGGAATTTGCCCCCCTGTGCTCAAGGCTACACTCCCAGGGATGGCAGGCATCACTCCTGTATCCTGCCAAACTACGACTTGTAACCCCAGGGGGCCATAAGCTTTTCCTCATACCTCAACAACTGCAAGATCATCTGGATGCCAAAAACAAGGATGGAGAGAGCCGAGAGACATCATTTGTTCCTATTTCTGGTCTTTGTAACTCTGAAGCCTTACTTTAAAATGGCTTTACATAATTGTTACTCAGCCCCTTGGCCTGAGCACACCCGTGGACCCCAGTTTTTCTTGCAGGCACTTCATAAGTCCAGAAGTCTCTACTTAAGGGTCCATGCACCCAGCCCTACCCCAACTAGCTTGACACCCACAGTCTTAGATGTCCCACTAACCCCCAATGGCCACACAGGGCCTATTTGCAATTAGGGCTACCATGGTTTGTCTTGCTTTCCCTCTCAATTTCTGTTTCCCTAGTTTTGAGGCCCAGCGCCCAAATAACTCTCCCTACCCATATGCAGAGATCTACTTGCAGGGGTCCATATGCAACCACAGTGTTCCTTATAACACAAATGCTTTCTGTTTGTATTACTGCATTGTACATTTCCAATCTTGTTTTATCTTCTCTACCAGGTCTTGGGGGGAGCCCGCAGAGATACCCACAGCCAGTGCCTAAACTTCCGGGGGTCAGCTCTCCATCGCCAGACTGCAATAACCGTAAGTCATCCTTCACTTACACACACAAACTGAAATCTCTCCTTAACTCATATGCAAGGGGGCTTGGGTACCCTGGCATTCTCCAAGACTGCTACTACACATTTTTTCCCATACCACATACACCATGTCTCAAACCCTGAGGATTGTGTCCTGGAACATCGGGGGTATAACATCCCCGGCCAAAAGGAGCATTATACTGCAACATCTCAAGCGCCTACACACAGACGTGGCATTGCTTCAAGAGACACCCCTGACGGACACTGAACACGAGAAGCTGAGGGTTAGATGGGTGGGTCGGATTGACTACACACAAACAGAGGGTCGCAAGCGTGGGGTGGCAATAATGGTGAGAAAGGGCTTGGCAATCCAGATCTCTACACTCAGCATAGATCCTAAAGGCAGGTTCATAATAGCAGCCCTCCAAGTTGCTGGAAAATCCTACACTCTATGTAATGCTTATGGCCCAAATCGCCCTCTGCCCCAATTCTGGCACTCCCTCCAAGCAGCCCTGCTCTTACACGCAGACAAACCCCTCTTGGTGGGTGGTGACTTCAATCTAATCCAAGCCACCCCACTTGACCACAAGGTCGATAGCGTTGATTCAAACCACACCAGAAGGTGCATTAGACGACACAGAACAGAAACGGTCACTATCGCGGCATTTAAAGCTGCCCTAAGCTTAATAGATTTGTGGAGATTGCGCCACCCGTCTCAACGGGATTTCACCTGCCTTTCTAAGGCACACAACTCCCTAACCCAGATAGACTACTTCCTGTGCTCTCCACAACTGAACAATCAGATTAAACGCACTCAAATCGCGGACATCATAATTTCAGACCATGTACATGTTTGGCTGGAATTGCAACTCACTCCATGCAGCCCCTCTCAGAGGGTCTGGCGCTCCCCACATACTTATATAATAACTTAGATTTTCAAAAGCACCTGAGAACAGGATGGTTAGACTATGCTAGGTTCAATGCCCAGCACCAAGATACCCCGGGACTCTTTTGGAACGCGTCAAAGGCAGTAATGAGGAGACACATAATTAATTACATGGCCCACTACAACTCTAAACGTAGACGTACAGACACAGATACAAACTTGGCGGTCACTCTAGCCTATAATTAATATCTGGCCCGCCCATTCCCCCAAAACAGACTAAAGTACTATGAATGCAAGAAAATCAGAGAGGATGCTTTGTACTGACAGGACTTAAACTTCCAACATCATAGACAGGGACGGTTTTACAGATTTGGGAACAGGACAGGGAAACTACTGGCTAATATTGTGAAACTAGCTTCACTTAAATCATTAATCACCTCTATACTGGTGAATGGGACTATCTAGACTGACAACAAAACATAATGAACAAATTTGTCCGCTTTTATACAGATCTCTACACTAAACGCATCGCAACACCCGGAGACAAAGATAAATTTTGGGAGCAGACACCCACCCTCACACAGGAGCAGTTAGCCCACCTAAATGCAAACATAACAGCTCTAGAAGTTCAGAAAGCCATAAAGAAGGCCAAACTAGGAAAACCCCCAGGCCCAGACAGAATCCCAATAAAATACTACAAAATACTCCAAGACAAACTTAGCTTGCCCTTGGCCCAGTCATTTACAGCATATTTAAATAATACGGCCCAAACAGCGACGGACTTTGCGGATGCACATATGTGCCTGATCCCGAAACCGGATAGGGACCCCACCCTTGCTGCCTCATATAGACCCCACCTTTGCCGCCTCATATAGACCTATATCATTGCTGAAACAATGATTATAAGCTTTTCACAGCCATATTGGTGGACAGACTGGCTGGGGTGGTGGGCAGTGTTATTCATAAAGACCAAACCAGGTTCATGAAGCACCGATCGTCGGTCACGAATATCTGTAAGACCCTAGCGATCATTTCCCACTATTGGCAGGCCAGGGGTGAGGGCCGTTTTAGTTCACTGCCGGACGCCTGTCTCCTCGCAATACGCGGAGAAGGCGTTCAACAGGGTGGAGTAGGATCACTTATTGACAGCCTTACATAAATTTGGAATTACAGGGGACTTCCACAACTTCATTCGGATACTTTACCAAAGCCCACGCACCTCGGTCATAGTTAATGGGGAGGTGTCCCAGCCCTTTCTACTAGGGAGGGGTACCCGCCAGGGATGCTCGCTTTCGCCTCTCCTTTTCAACCTGGCCATAGAGCCACTGGTCATTCATCTCAGAGAGGTTTTGAAGGGTGTAGACATAGGCTCCCACTCCATGCACCTATCCCTCTACGCCAACGACTTACTGCTATATATCCAGAACCCAAACACTGAAATCCCTAAACTTATTGACATGTTGCATCAATTCAGAGAGATATCAGGTTACAAGGTCAATCTAGACAAGTCGGAATTAATATACCTGAAAAACTCTATGGGTGCAGACTCATCCCAAACGACACTTAAGACCACAGTAGGCTCCTTTAAATACCTAGTTATACATCAACACACAAACCCTAACCTTATCTATAAGCTTAACATTCCCCCAGTTCTCACTCAGGCCCAGACCCTGCTGGCTGGTCTGGGCTCCCACTCCCCCTATCACGGAGAGTTAATTTAATAAAGATGATAGTGATGCCCAAACTGCTATACCCCTGCAACTACTACCACTTCTCCTCACGCGAAAAGACATACAACTAGTAAATAAAGCGTTCTCCGGGTTCATATGGAATGGCAAAAAACAGGATTAGCCGCCTCAAGCTGGCTATGCCAGCGAGTAGGGGGGGACTTAGGCTTCCCAATGTGGAATGGTATAACTGGTCCACACTAGCCAAACTGATCCTGGAGTGGCTGGGGGGCACGTCTGTTTTTGGCAATAAGCAACTGGAGATGCACCTTGCACACCCTCTGGGCCGAGCCTTCCTTCCGCATGTGGTGCTTCGCTCATTACCGTCCCAAATTAAAGACAATATCCTATTAAGGGACCCCCTGCGGGCATGGGCGAGACTGTGCAGGTGGTGGAGTCTCTCCCACACTGTGACCAAACGCCTTCCTCTGCAGGGAAACCCAACCTTTCTCCCAGGCATGACCACGCACATGTTCAGAACTTGGGAAGAGAGAGGCCTAACCTCCGTATCACAACTCATAGACCCGCTCTCTAATAAATTATACTCTCTAGCTGCACTCCAAAGAAAATATAACCTCCCTAAACACAGCACCTTTGCATATCTCCAATGTGCCCACTATGTACGCAAACTTCAAACTGACGGACTTGACAATGGGAATCGTACACACATTGACAACCTATGTTCTTTAGTCAAACAAGGAGTTCACTCCATCTCACACATTTATAACCTAATCATGCAGAAGACATCTGAGGACGTAACACGACAGCTGAGCAACAAGTGGACTGCTATCATGCATACGGACATAGACGCAGACGTCCTGACCAATTGCTTTGAGCTGGTGGCACAAGCCACTCTGGCCTCGGATGTCAGAGAATCACACCTTAGACTCATGCACCTTAGCTACATTACACCTGCTCTACGTGCCAAATGGGTACCCAATTCAAGCAATATATGTCTTAAATGCTCCCTCCCTGACCCAGACATATCACACTTATTTTGGAACTGTCCAAAAATCCTTCAGTTTTGGTCGAAGGTACAATTCTGGCTCTCAAAAATGAGTGACAGTCATTCTGTGCTAACATGAGGCTTTTTTCCTACGAGGCCAGACGCAACCCTCCCCTACAGACCGCTTTCTAAACTCCATCGTATTGCTGGCCAGTAAAATTAATACGCAAACACTGGATTTCCCCTAAACCCCGCACATAACCCAGCTCACGAGATTAGTGCACACTCAGTTCCTTGTTGAACAGGCAGACGTTAAAGGGGATGTGGAGAAGAGGGTAAAACACTTCACGACCAAGTGGGAACCATACCTACTGCACCTCCCCCCTAACATTAGGAAACACCTCTTTGCCCCCTTTCTTAACAGTACCTACCTAATGACTGAACAGAGAGAGCACTTGATACTTGCCTCGTTCTTCACGACATGTTGTGTACTTTCAACACAGCCCTGACGTTGGACATCTACAGGCTGGCTGTCGGACTCTGGGGCTCCCCCCCCCTCATCGGAGAAACCCCTGAAGTGATTCAGGGGGTAAGTTTTAGCATCTCTGATGGCCTCCGCATAGTTCATAGTTCATGGTTCATAGTTCATAGTTTACTATTTTTTCAAGACTGTTATTTATGTACTACACTTTGGAATGTTTAGCTACAGACATGGTAATTTATTTTCAGTAAATATTTATAGAGCCCTTTCCTATTGGATATCCCTGTTGGACGTCTCGACAGATTACAGTTGTAAATCGCTAGGTTTCATCGACTTTGTTAACCTTTACCTGTAGCCCTAAATGATATCACTCCATAACAAACTGTTTAGTGAATTTAGGAGTCCATGGGCAAAGGAGTCAAGAGGCATTAGATGTGAAACTGGGTTCGCACTCACTTGCTAATTTCTACTTGTCTTGTTTCTCCCCCTCCCCCCCCCTCGCCCCTCACATCCCCATTCCTCTGTCCCTCCCTTTCCCTACTTCCTGCCCAACCCTCCCCCCATTCCCCTCCCCCTCTTTCCCCAGTTGGTTAAAAATGGTTTAAAAATAGACTCAGGAAGCGATCAGTGGATAATGCACCTATGTACCTTGCATCTCAAATTGTTATGTCTCTGTATATGTAAATGCATTTTGTACCGCACACATGGGTACTTGAATTCCAGCGCTTTATGTGTTTTTGTATCTCTGACTGAGTTTTGAAAATAAAGTTATTAAAAAAAAACAAGTTGTATAAAATGATAACTCGCTCAGCAAACGAGATCCACTAGCAACACGAAAGAAAACAACCTGACTATTTGCACTGTTTTTTCTATGTATATTTTTTCCTGCATGTTCAGTTTATACAATAATAAACAACGTGATTATTTTTCTGGTTTGATAAAAATAAATAGATAAATAGCGTTCTAATGAGAATGATACATGTAAACAAAAATGAAATAAAAAATGAAACCCTTATATACAAGATAGGAGAACATACATGACACGGACATAAGTATAGATACATGGATCCCCTGACAAGAAGGAGAGTCCCTGTACAAGTAAAATAATATAGAAAAACATTAATATTTTATATTATATACTGTATGTCTCATTATAATAAAAAGGATCAATTATGACCCTTTATTACTGTAGACAAATAGGAATAATAACAAAAATTTTAATAATCCATCAAACATATAATACTACACACAGCATAGAATAGATAATATATACCTCTACTGAAAAAGGAAAGGGATTAAACATATAAAATTAAATAATCCTTAACAACATACAGTTAATATACACTGCAGACAAAGAATAAATAAGTAGATATAACATTTATAAAAATGTATAAAAAATATTTACGTTAGAAAGATAGGGGAAAACATGAAATGCTATAACCCCTAATATCCAATCTCAAAGCTTATGAGAATTAGAAGCACCATGTTAACATTAGCCAGTTCTAAAAGGCATATGGATGTAATCAAAAGCTTTAGACCATATCTAGGCTTGAAGTTATTACTGTCATTCTGACACACAAAAAGACAAATACTTGTGAAAATTGGAAATCAGTTTCCAAGGACTAGAACAATTAATTGCCACAAGATGGCAGCAAATACCAGGGAGCTTCAGAGAGAAAAGCATTTGCAATCTGATTCTTATAAAACTGTAGAGAAATACTTTGTTCATGAATAAGAACAGAAAACACTGTCCCCACACATCTCAGTCTCTTACTCTAAAAAGATGTGAGATAGAAGATTAATTACAGTATTTACAGAAGTGCATTGCACACTGAAAAAGGTACAAGCTAACTAGTCAGAACGGCATCTCCGGTATCGTGGTAGAGGAGTTAACCGCTGACTATAAGGAGAGAGAATTACAAGAGACTTCTTGAGCTAGCAATGTGCTAGACTCAAATACAGAAGTGCATTATAACTGCCTTCTCAGATTTCATGGAAGCAGAGATTGTGCCAAAAAAGATCCTGTGGCGGGAAAATTAACCCCATAGTCGCCGGATCGCTCACAGAAAATAAAAACTCTCCCAGATTCTACCCCAGGCCTCCGGAGCCAATCCGTGCACTAACCTCTATCAATAAATTAAATATAAAGTTATGAGTATCCTAAGAGTAATCCACCCCTACAGATTATAAAACCTACACTAAAACTAAGCTGTCTTAAAGTGAATGTCAATTTTGATGCTAAAGTGCCCTGTTTTTAAAAATTCGATCAAAAACAGGGGCACTTTAATTCATCAAAATTTAAATTTCACTCCTGTTGAGAAAAAAAAGTACCTTTTTATCTTCACAGCAGCTCCAGCTTCCTCCACCCGTCGCAAAGCCTCTTCCTGGGTCTAAAATGAGGAATCCGGCTTCCTCTAATCACGGAGTTGAATCAGACACTGATTCCCCCAAGGGGGAAGCCCTGATTGGAGGATGACCTATCCATCATTTCTGACGTCAGAAATGGCTTACAAGATTAAAAGGTACGTTTTTTGTTCACAACAGGAGTGAAATGTAAATTTTGATGAATTAAAGTGCCCCTGTTTTTAATCGAATTTTTAAAAACCGGGCACTTTAGCATCAAAATTGACATTCACTTTAAGCTCAAAATGAAGATGGCTATTCTCGATATAGGGAACTGCTCAGCCAAGTGCATTATAATTAAATTTTAAAAAAAAGGACGCGCAGAGCTGGATCCAGGAGAAGGAAGAAGAATCTCAAAGAGGGGATCAAAGAAGAACTAGCGCTCAGTGTTGTCAACTTATCTGACTTTCAACTCACGAGGGATCATATCAGTGTATTATCTAAAGGCTTGGGCTTTGCTCCTACCCACAATCTTTCAGTATTTAACACTTTGTTAGATCTTAATAAATTTGTAAGGAAGCTCACATTGCACAAGCATTTCTTTAATATTAATGAAAGTGGTGGTGTAGATGCTGATGTACTAAATGAAACAATTGAGGATGACACCAATCTATCTAATCCCACCACCAATCTGTCCAGCACAAATCCAGAACTGAATCTTGATTTTAAAGATACTTGCATTTTGGAAGAACTAAGAATGTTGGATACAATTGGTGATGGGATGGATGATTCTGATGTTCCAAAACCTAAAAGAACCAGATCTAACTTTTATTCTACTCAATCTAGGGGTACACACATTAATTTATTTCAAAAACAAGTTGAGAAAGAAATTGTGGAATTAGGTAACCAAATCACACCAACAAACCGCAGTGATAATCTCCCAAACAGACAATGGGCAGCCATTAAACAACTAGAAAGTCAACATGATCTCGTTATTCGCACGTCAGATAAAGGGGGTAATGTTGTAGTGATGAACAAAGCACAATATATTGAGGAAGCCTATAGGCATTTAAATGATGGCATAACGTATAGGAAGTTACCCTCTAACCCTGAGAAAGAATTTGCCAAAAAACTTGATAGACTTGAAGATGCGCTTGCATTAGGCTTTATCACGAAAGAAGACTATGTCTCATTGATTCCCCAATTTCCTGTGACGCCGGTCTTTCACCACCTACCTAAATTACATAAGGACTCAGTCAACGTACCGGGTCGCCCAATAATTTCTGGGATTGGTTCGTTGTTTGAACCATTATCCGAGTGGGTTGACTCAGTGCTGCAACCTTTAGTTCAGAGCCTTAGTAGTTATCTAAGGGACTCGTCGCATCTTATAACAATTATTGATAAGATCAAATGGAATAAAGATTATAGGTGGGTGGTGATTGACACGGTGTCACTCTACTCATGCATACCTCATACTTTGGGTCTACATGCCATCTATTTTTTCTTAGACAATTACACCAATTATTCAAGGGAGTTTAAATAGTTTTTTGTGAGACTGTTGAGTTACTACTATCCCACAATTATTTCATGTTTAATGGAGAATATTTTTTGCAAATATGCGGTACAGCGATGGGGGCGAAGTTTGCGCCCTCATTCGCCAATTTATTTGTGGGATGGTGGGAACTCGGCAGTCTCTATAACAGCAGTAATCCATTTTTAGAAAATATCTGTATGTATATGAGATAAATTGATGATCTAATTTTTGTGGTCAAAGGTGACTTTATTTTTGAAGATTTCCTTAACTTTGTGAATAAAAATGATTTACATCTGAAGTTTACAGGGGAAGTTCAAGACAAAGAAAGACATAATGGGATCATCACTGATACATACAGGAAACCCACATCTGGCAACACGATCCTACATGCTACGTCTTGTCATCCTAAACACCTAATAAATTAAATTCCTAGGAGCCAGTTTCTCAGGCTGCGTCAAAATTCTAATTCAGATAATTTATTCAATCTTCAAGCGAGCAAATTTATGGATAGGTTATGTGCTAGGGGCTATGATCCCAATTTATTGCAGCAGTCATTGGATGATGTCAGAAAAAATTACAATCCTTTGCATACAAAAGAGAACAATCAAGCGAAAAAAGCGATGTTCGACAAGGATACAGTAGTTTTTTCTACTGAATTCTCTTTGCAATTCAATGATTTGTGCAATATTATTAAAAGGAATCTATCTATACTTAAAGGTGATGACACTCTAGTAGGAATTGTTGACAAAGTTAAATTTGTGTCCAAGAAGGCACCAACACTTGCAAAGAAACATTCCCCTAGTATGGTTAATAGCCAAATGAGAATCATAGGGAGTCAGTGGCTTAATAAGAAAGGCACTTTTAAATGCCTATCAAGAAGTTGTCTTACTTGTCAACAGATTTCTATGGGGGTAGACTTTGCCAGTTATGTAACCAAACAAAATTTCAAGATTAACTATTATGCGAATTGTGGTACAACTTTTGTTGTCTACCTCATTGAGTGTACCCTATGTTTTGAGCAGTATGTAGGTCAGACCTCACGTGCCTTAAGATCTAGGATAGGGGAACATAGAAGGGACATCAAAAACTACAATAAGGATTCCAGTGTAGCCAGGCCTTTTAACTGCTTGCATTTCACAGACCAACCTAAATTCACTGTAAAAGTAATAGATATAGCCAAAAAGCCTATCCGAGGAGGAAATATTTATAACATATTCTCCAAGAAAGAACTGTATTGGATCTGAAAACTTAATACAAGGGCACCCCTTGGTCTCAATAAAGAATGGGATATTAGCTATTTTGTGGATTAATCCTGGTTGCATTAGGCTATTTTCTGAAAAATATGTAGTTAATAAGCATGTCACCACCCTGTCCACGCTTAGGCATACTAACAATAACAATAATACTTTTGTACATCCTATATATATATGTATTTTTTATACTCACATATTGATATTTACATTTGTATATGTATATATTTTCATATTAACATTTTATTTCTGTATTTATTCAGTATTGTGAAATATTGTGATTGAATATTTTTAATGGAGTACAATGTTTGTTTTATTATACCGTGGTCTTATATGAACCTGTGGCCCTACCATTCATTTAGATATTATGGTCCAACTAACAAATGAAAGTATCATTTGCTTATGGTTGATTATGGGAGCTTAAATTAAATAAAAATTTTCAGAGTTTCAATGGGCTGTCATGTACATTATCTTGCTGGGATATGGATATTGAACTTTATTTATTAATTCATTTTACATTAATTTATATTGATGTGAGCTTAAATTAAATAACATTTTTCAGAGTTTCAATGGGATGTCATGTATATTACCTTGCTGGGATATGGATATTGAACTTTGTATATTAATTCAGTTTATAGTAACTGATATTAATGTGTTTACATCAATTTCAATTCATAGATGGACATTGGTCAATAATATGTTTATCATTGCTTGAGGCTAATTTCAGAATTGTGTAACGAGAATTATTAATGTATTTATTTACATATGATAATAATGAGAAAAATATTTATTTTGTAGTTTCTTTTGTAATGTTTTTATATTTCATATTACATGCACCTTTGTTTGTGGTTTTTAATTTTTTTTCTATGTTACACTGTTTTCTTCTCACACCTTTGCAATGCACCTTTTATTTTATTTTTAGAAATGTATTCTTAGGGGTGTGTCAAGGTCTTAATGCTGTGATTGGCCATGACACCCTTAAAAGGTGTGCTGCACAGGTGGAGAGCTATCCTATGATTAAGTGCTGCATAGCACGAAACATGTAAGGATTTTGCTCCCCCCTCCATTTGTCTCTGTTTTTAAAAGCAAGGAATAAAATTTTGATTTTAAAATTTGACTTTGGATTAAGAGTGCTGCTTCCTCTCACCCTTGTGCTACGAAGTTGGCTCGACTTTTCTCCTAGCTGGCACCACGCCATCAGTGCATTCATTTGTACCGATATTCATGGGCTGTGATTGGATGACAGCATACACACCTCCCAGGCTGTAGCGACGTCATCTCCTACTCACTATAATTAAATTAACCCCAAGACCTTGTAAATGGGGAACAAAACAGCAGACAGCATAGACAGTGACGTGCAGTGACGTCAGAGGCTGGTGAGGCAGTGGCTAGGATATGCCTTAATTCTTTAGATATCCTTTGTTGAAGAAATAGCAATGCACATGGGTGAGCCAATCACATGAGGTATCTATGTGCAGCCACCAATCAGCAGCTACTGAGCATATTTAGATATGATTTTCAACAAAGGACATCAAAAGAATGAAGAAAATTAGATATTAGATGTAAATTGGAAAGTTATTTAAATTTGCATATGGGTTTCATATGGGTTTCATGTCCCTTTAAATGGTGTCTTGGAAAACTGGTCAACTTAGTAAACATCTGATTTTAGTCTAAAAGTATTGTAACAGAAACTCTTGCCAGAAAACACAATGCTTGCTCTGATTATGAGATCTAGAAATCCATGCCCATTAAAATATGTTTAAAACATACTTTTTACTTTAATGCTGCAAATTATGCTTATAGATTCTTTCATTACATAAGGGATGAGAGAGTCAGAGGGGGAGGAAGAGAGACAGAGAGAGAAAGAGACCATGGGGGAGAACAACACATAAGGAGAGAGATGGATAGATAGAGAGAGAGAGAGAGACACACACACAAGTGGGGGGGGGGGAACCACTGCATTTTAAAGTAATAAAACAGCAGAGCTACAGAGAGTTCAGAAAATTAGTCTATAATTTAGTGTGAAGTACAGAGGCAAGCTGCTAAGTTAGTGGGTGTAAAGTTTGAGTAAACAAAATACAAAAACGACCCTGCTGTAAAAGAGTAAAAAAACACTAAACCACATTCATTAAATGAACATTTTCACTAACAGAATCCCTTTCAGTAAAATCTTACTTTAATAAGATGTGGCTGAAACACTGCTCTCTGTGCCTCTTTTCCTGCTCTGTAAGGATTCCGGAAGTGACAGTGGCACATTCCACTGCACTTAGAGGGGAAGAACAGAACTCTCTTTTTCACTTTAGCAAAGCTAGCAGGTTCACAGGACAGCAACAAAATATATGAAAGATGTTTTTTTCCGTTTTTGTTTTGTTTTATATGATTTAACATCCAGCCCCAACCCCATGTTCCACTTACTAATGCCTCTCGCTGGATTGGTTCAGCCCAAATAGGACTGCCTCAAATAAGCAGTTAATGGGCCATGCAATGATCTTAACCACTTGCATCCAGTAGGTGGCGCAGAATGTTGTGTAATGGTGGGCAGACCTGCTTGTGCCTCTCCATTGCACAACATATAGCTGTGAGAGAAAAAAAGCTGGGGAAAAAAAAATTACAATTTTTTTTTTAAAGCCAATAAAAAATATATATATTTTTGCCCATATGAGAGGTGAAGCACTGCCTCACCTGCCTCTAGTGACTGCACATCACAGTATGAATGAAGTCTGCAATGCAAGCTGTGCATAGGTTAGCGCTGTATGAAGAAAATAATAAAGATGGTGATCCCTGTTTAATCATCCTGTATTTACACAAGTATGACACACACTCCTTGACTTGCCTGACGATATTATCCAGTAGCACAATTCAACAGTAAAAATGTGCTTGGTGGGTTAGGAACTTAATGGGATATCCACTTACGATAAGCCTGGGTCCTTACCTATAACAATTGACCAGATATAAGGCTGTAAAGATGGCGGTATCCTAATAGAGTCCTCACTGGATAGTCCAGGAAGCTTCTCAGCCGCAAGGTATCCCATCTAGAGGATACACAAAATAAATACAAATTAAATACAAACCCTTCCTGAGGGTAGCAGGTCCCACTAGGTCCCTGATATCCAAGTCCTTCCACTGATACCTCTTGCCCCAAGAAATAATTATAAAAGGACTTACAAGAAAAAACAGAGTAACCAACCCTGTTTTTCTATAAGAGCGGTAGCATAAATGTTGGAAGGTAAGCAAGGACTACCTCGCCATTTTCCAACTGCTAAAAGACACCATTACTCTTACTAAAGTAAAATTGAAATGGACACAGCATAACCCCAATCCTTGCTCGCAGGGAAGAGTACCCATAAAATGATTAAATATCTTCAGACATTGTCTTCGCACAACCTCCATTGACAGAGGCAAAGAGAATGACTGGGGGTTATGGGTAAGGGAAGTAACATTTAACAGCTTTGCTGGGGTGCTCTTTGCATCCTCCTGCTGGCAAGGAGTTGAATATCCCACTAGTAATTTGAATGATGTTGAGGACTCTCCATGTCATAGGAAAGAAAACAGTATGTTTACTGATACATTCATTGGCATATTCTTTGGAAGTAAACCTTAAATTAAAAGGATAGAAAGGTCAAAAGTTAAAATGTGGATTAAAAGTTAAAATAAAACCAATTTTGCAAATTACTTTCATTAGCAAAAATGTTTCTAGTAAAAGGTATTACTGTTTTTCAGTGGCATACGTACATATGCTGTGAGGGGCATGCACCAGTATTAAAGCTCACAGGGCTGGCAGTGGGGTATACTGTATCAGTGAAGAATATCTATGGGGCCAGATTATCAAGGGCCAAATGGCCCTGAATACATCTATTTCCGCGCGAGACTTCAGGCTTGCCAGAAACAGGAGTTAAGAAGCAGCGGTCGTCTGAAGGCTCGCCAGAAACACGGCCCTTCAAGCTCCATACGGAGCTTGATAAATGGGCCCCATATGCTCCTGTGCACATTACAGTTTTGACTTTTTAATTTCTTTAACAGGATTACAGTATTTGCTATTTTTTTCTTTTGGAGGTTATAACAAAGGAATTGGAAGATTCAATTAAAATCACATTTGATATCTTTATTCAATAAGGGCTAGATTACAAGAGGAGCGCTAAATTAGCGCCCTCCCGCAAACGGCCACATTTGCCCGTTTGCAGGCACGCAATAACAAACAAGCCATTACAAGTGTCTGGTTATTGTTACCATGAATTAGCGCTTATAAAATCTATGGGAACTGTGTGTTCCCAGTAAATATATATGTATGTGCTTATATACATATATATTTATGTGTTAATATGAGTATATACATATATTAATACATAAATATGTATGTATATAGTCATATACATATATATTTAAATTTTCTGCGTTTGCTGCTCTACTTAACCCTTCGCTGCACTTAGATTCTGTGCCGTCTCTGACGGGATCAGAACAAGGCACCCATTGGAGCCTATGGAAGCGCACTTCCCAGCAACAACTTCTAATACCTGCGCACATTAGCGTGATCTGGTATCACACAGTGGAGCGCAAAAAATGCTTTCAATAAAGTGATATTTATCGATCCACTTGTAATTTGGCCATAATTGTTTTCGTAACTCGCAATAACCATAACAGTTGACTTGCAATCTAGGCCTAAACGTACTTGTGGGTTTATGCTCTTATATAATAAAGAGCAAATAAAACAAAGGGTTGGTAATAAACAGAAATTCAATATTAGACGTATAAATTTAGATATCTTCGTCTCCTCAAAAGTTGCAATTTTATAGAATTAAGGAGAGTTGATGAAGGATTTTTTTAAAAATATAATTGTTTAGCTGGGGGCAGAGCTAATTGCCAATGCGAAAAGGAGCTTCCGCATCAAAACCAGTAAATTTTGGAGATTAATAATTTAAGGTGAGGTATCTTTTGCCATCTTGGAAGGACTTCTATACACTTTTGGAACAATTTAACGACTTAATGCCGCCCCGGTTCCATATATTGTTCTCAACAATAGGAGATTGCAGTGGAGGTCTAGACTACCAACTACCGAGCTGTAAAGTTTGCGCCTATTCGCGCAATAACACTAACAGGCTGATACACTCGGGAAAAATTATGAAGTACTCTGAGCGGTAAGAGGCGAAATGGCTGAACGCAGGAGCAGTGCGACGGTACAGTGAGTACAAAAGTATAAGCCCAAGTCACATAGTAATAGCAGATAAGTATAAGGGCGATATTAAATTATCTGTATACCTTAAAAACAATTGAGGCTTAACTGCAGCTGGTCTTGGATCTAGTGGGGAGGAGGATCCCTTTTGGCGCGAGTCGCCATCTTGCCTTCTAAAACGGTTTGCAGCCTGGTCCCACAAACCTAGTTACGCACTGAAAATTGAAAGAAGGCTAATTGTAAAATTGTAAGCCTGAACTTTTAACACTTTGATCCCTAAATATACATAATTCTGTCTGATGGACATTACCACAAACTCTGCCTAACCCTTAAACTGGGGAATTGCGTGACTGGATTATCTAAAATTTGATTGCGTACCTATAAATCAGATGATACAGTACTAGTTCTGAAAAGGACATAGATATTAAGCCATCAATCGAAAGTGACACAAATTTTAATATAGAAGATTTTACAGTCTACTCAGCTTGTCATTTGTTCTTATATATACTCTAGCAAGAACCAATACACTCTTTCCCCTTTTCCTGCCTATTTTCAGATAGGCAGGTCATATCCCCAATTCCATTTTTCGTGATCGTCCTGTGAGGCCAACCTCCCCGGGAAGCAGTGTATTGTGAAGAAAAGAACAAGGCACAGAGCTACAGCATCATTCAGGTTGAAATTTTGGATGGATGATTAAGCCCTAAAAAACTGGGAAAGTCAGTTTATCTCAGATACCAGTGCAGACACCTGCTCCAAAGAGATTAAACTTCCCACCATGACCCACAATACAGTTTAGTATAGAGGCAGGATAAGCTTAGGAAGTCTATCTGAGATATGGTTGTGCTGCAACGCATAGGATCTGACTTCTCCCCAATAGTGGTGACTTTGCATATATAAACAGTGAAACTTCACTGGGAAACCATGCCGAATCTTAATAAATAAATGCAACCCTTTTATTGCCTTATATGAAGACTTATCCACTATAAGACCTCCAAACATCAACGTAAGGGTGCATTTCTATTAATAATATACAGCTGAGTCCATATATGACAATTAGCTCTCAAGTCTCCCTAGAGATAATACCTATAATTTACCCCAGGCCCCTATCGGAATAATCCCAACATGAAAAGTAGGAGTCACTCGGTTAAAGACTACTTTGCGAAAGCTCAATCTAAGCAAAAATTAACAGACAAAAATATGTCTCCTATGAAAGAAAACTCTTCTCATGACCAAAATGAATTGGATAGCTAAAGTATCTCGGATATGCCAAATACAGAAATACTCTCACAATTAAAAACCATCTTCCATAAGAATTTAAAATAGCTTTATCGGAACTGAAAAGAGACATTACAGAAATTGTCCATAGAACATCTGATATCGAAGAAAAGCAGATGATATCACAGAAGAGATTCCTCAAACACAAACTACTCTTTTAGATCATTCTATATACATCAGAAAATTGGAAGATCAGGTAGAAGACCTAGCAAACAGGTCACTTTGTTCCAATCTAAGAATAAGAAATCTCCCAGAAAACTAAGAATTTGAAAGAAGATATTACCAATCTGTTTCATTGGCTTGCCCCAGAGATAGAGAGTTCATCGAGCCTTAACGAAACCCTCTCAGTCTGTAACTAGAGATATAATTGTAAAGATGCACTATTTTCATGTTAAAGAGGCATTATTGAAAGCAGTACGAGCAGCACATACTCTCAAATATGAAGGAAAGGACATCTAGATATACACAGACCTCTCTCCAACTACACTACCAAGAGAGAGATGAAGCCAGTTGTACAAGCTCTCATTAAGGAGAACATTAGGTATAGATGGAAATTTCCCTTTAAGCTCACTTTCGTTTATCAAAATGGCACCCATTCCTGCTTGTCTAATGAAGGATTACACCTGCTTAATCAACTGAAGATACTTCAAGAACCAGTAGAAATATCAAGTTCTCCTAAATCCTTCCAAAAGGACTGGACTCAAGTGGGTCCCAACTCTGCTGTGGAAAATGGATCACTGATAAGAGAAGACACACCACCACCATGATCGAAATCTCTGATGGGTCATGCCAATTCAATTTTTCTCGTCTGAAATGAGATAACTTCTGGGACTTTTTGTATGTTTTTTTTATTTTTTTATTCTTAAGCCATTCCCACTAACTTTTCAACATACTGGCATCCTTTGATATTATTGTGTTCTATATTTTGTTCAATTTGGAGGTCATCCTCTCATCCCTTCCCACACCTCTCAGACCCTCCCCATATCCTATTCCCCTCCCCTTTTTCCCCTTTCTAGAATCCAACTCTTTCTCAGGTCTCAAACATTAAAAAGAATTTGCTTATGTGTTATTTAAAAAAGTTTATGGTTGTAATGTTGTTATTATGTTCTTGTAGTTGGGATGTTCCCCAACTATTAGTTATTGTGTCTGCACCTCCTACTTAAGAAGAAAAGACATAAAGAGTACATCATCGATCCTGATGTCTGTATTGGCAAGATACTACCAAAAATGTTCTTATTGCACATTAAGTCACAGAATTACTACAGGTACGTTCTTTGCTCTTTAATTGGTTGTTTTTTTTCCTCCTTTCTTATACTCAGAAGCCCAAATATATTTTACCCCTACACTTTTCTACTGCCAGTTTATGCTACCCCATGTTAGAAAAATATGACAATTAAAATAATTTTGCATAATGTAAGGGGATTGAATTCAGACATTAAAAGAAAGAAAGCTATTCTTGAATACAAAGCTGCCAAAGCTCAGATAGTTATGTTACAGGAGACTCATTTTACCTCGCAGTGCACTCCCAAATACTGAGATAGAGTGTTTCCTATACAATATCATGCAATCAACAAAAAGAAAAAATGTGCAGTGTCCATACTTTTACACACTTCCCTTAATTTTAAAGAAGAGGAAGTTTTCAGAGATAAGGAGGAAAGATTTCTCATTGTCAGGGGTTGCATTCAAAATTCTCCTATACTCTTAGTAAATGTCTATTCTCCTAATTAAAAGCAAGGCCCATTTATGTCCAAGGTCAGTAAACATATCACACAATGGAAAATATATAAAACTATTATAGGTAGGGATTTTAATATGACTCTTAACAACAAATTGGACAGAACTATCAAATGCACTAGCTCACCTATAGGACACAAAGTATCCCAACAATTCTTGAGAGATTTCCTTTTAGACCAGAACTTAATAGATAGTTGGAGATTGCTTCAAAAGAGTTCCAGAGAATACATATATTTTTCACCAGTACATAATACTTACTCCAGGATCGATTCTATCCTAATTAGCCAAATTATGATGCCTTTACTTCAATCAGCAAATATTATTGACTGCTTGTGGTCAGACCACTCAATAGTAGAAATTACCCTGACAGGACTACTAAACCCAAATAGAATCCTATCTTGGTCCTTACACTCCAGTCTACTAAAAGATAATATAGTTTTACAAAAACTTAAACAAGATATGTCTGAGTTCATATCCATTAATGAAGGTTCTACCTCAAATCCAATTTATACCTGGGGTGCCCTCAAATTGTATGTTAGAAGTCTTTTAATATCTGAATCCAACAAACTGAAAATACGGAATAACACTAAAATAGACGAGCTTAAGAAAGAAATCTCTACACTTAGAAAACAATCTTTACAAAACCCAAGCAAAGGTATAGCTAAAAAACTTAAAGATAAAAAAGAAGAATTAAACCAAATACTTGACAAAGAGGCGGTTCACCCCATTAAACTTATAGATACCCAATATTACCTTTATGGCAATAAGCCAGATAAAACGTTGGCCAATAAGCTAAAAGAAGTAACACATAACACTTCAGTCCCGCAAATACAACAAAAAGATGGTACGGTTACAAATGACCCCTTAAAAAATGTAAACACTTTTGCAGATTTTTATAATATATTATATAATATTAACGCTACTAATACAAGCTCAGATAGAACTCTGCAGACCTGAACAATTTTATAGAATTATCCCAATTACCAAAAAATACCAGAAGAAGATAAGGACATACTAAATGCACTAATAATGTTTCAGGAAGTTTTTTTAGCTATTAAAAATCTTAAGAGAAATAAGACACCGTGACCAGATGGGTTTACAGGCTCCTTTTATAAGGACTTCTAACAAGTCCTTATTCCACAATTAGTCAAATTATTTTATTTAATTATGCAAGGTACAAAAATACCCCCAGACATGTTATTAGCCCGAATATCAGTTGTTCCCAAACCAGGTAAAAGTCCACAATATTGTCAGAACTATAGGCTGATTTCCCTCATCATTCAGGATATCAAACTTCTCACCAAAATCCTAGCAAATAGATTAAATACTGTTCCAATGTTCAAACACAATGAAAAATGGACTCAGTTTAAAATTTCTCTATACGGCAGAATAGTCACGACTAAAATAACAATTTTACCCCAAATTTTATATCTATTTAGGGCTCAGCCAATTTAGATACCCATTACTGAGCTCTGTAGAGTTCAAAAAGATATCCTAAACTTCATTTGGCAGGGAAAAAGAGCGCGTATCAATAGGATTTTGATGAGCAAAAATTGAAGAGAGGGAGGGATTGGAATACCTAATCTGGTGTTTTACTTTTATGCAGCCCGGATGGCTCAGACAGCACACTGGAATAAACCCATTAATCCACATTATTGATAAACAGTGGGTTGAATTAGAATCCAAACAATGCCACCTTCAAAGTAATTTATTTATCCATACACAATACACAAAATACAATTTCAAAACTATATTCTATATTTAATGCAGCTGTTAAAGATAATAAGCCAGAGTTTATAATAAAATGGAAAAGGGAATTAAATAATACCTGGTCACTAGAACCGTGGGAAACAAACTTATTTAAGGGTATGTCTTTTTCTATAAATGCATTCCTGAAGGAAAGTTATATGAAAGTAGCTTTTAGGTGGTATTTTTTCTCTACAAGATTTTTATAGAGTAGATAATACAGAGAGGCCTAGTTATCAAGCCGTCAACCTCAAATACGCTGGAATTCCGCAGCATATTTGTGGCGAGGCTGATTCGCCTAAGTTATCAAGCCCTACACACCGGCAAAAGTAGAATTTAGTGACGTAAGCTTCGATCCGCAGGACTCAGTCCGATACAGATCGATTCTTACGTCACTCCAGATGTTCCGCACACAAGTTCGGCACAATCTGACTACTTTTGCTAGTTATCAAAAAACTAGCAGTTACGCTCGGCACTTTTCCAGCCCAGCGTACCTGGTTTTCAATCCGCCACCCTGGAGGCGGCGGATCCCATAGGAATCAATGGGAGTCTGACCATAGCGAAAGTTCATGTTCGCTGCTGCCCGACATCCCATTGATTCCTATGGGAGCTGTCTACACCTAACACGCTAACATGTACCCCGAGTCTAAACACCCCTAATCTGTCCCCCCCCTACACCGCCGCAACTAAATAAAGTTATTAACCCCTAAACCGCTGCTCCCGGACCCCGCCGCCACCTATATTAAACTTATTAACCCCTAATCTGCCCCCCCTACACCGTCGCCACCTATAATAAATGTATTAACCCCTATCCTGCCCCCCCTACACCGCCGCAACCTATAATAAATTTATTAACCCCTATCCTGCCCCCCCTACACCGCCGCAACTATAATAAAATTATTAACCCCTAAACCTAAGTCTAACCCTAACACCCCCTAACTTAAATATTAATTAAATACATCTAAATATTATAACTCTTATTAACTAAATTAATCCTATTTAAAACTAAATACTTACCTGTAAAATAAACCCTAAGATAGCTACAATGTAATTAATAATTACATTGTAGCTATCTTAGGATTTATTTTTATTTTACAGGTAACTTTGTATTTATTTTAGCTTGTTAGAATAGTTATTAAATAGTTATTAACTATTTAATAACTACCTAGCTAAAAGAAATACAAAATTACCTGTAAAATAAATCCTAATCTAAGTTACAATTAAACCTAACACTACACTATCATTAAATTAATTAAATAAATTAGCTACAAATAACTACAATTAAATACAATTAAATAAACTAACTAAAGTACAAAAAATAAAAAAAACTAAGTTACAAAAAATAAAAAAAATAAGTTACAAACATTTCAAAAATATTACAACAATTTTAAGCTACTTACACCTAATCTAAGCCCCCATATAAAATAACAAATCCCCCCAAAATAAAAAAAATGCCCTACCCTATTCTACATTAAAAAGTTAACAGCTCAATTACCTTACCATCCCTTAAAAGGGCCTTTTGCGGGGCATGCCCCAAAGAAAACAGCTCTTTTGCATGTAAAATAAAAATACAACCTCCCCAACATTAAAACCCACCACCCACATACCCCTACTCTAACCCAAACCCCCCTTAAATAAACCTAACACTACCCCCCGAAGATCATCCTACCTTTAGCCGTCTTCAGCCAGCCGACCTCCGATGGAACCGAAGAGGAGATCCGGAGCGGCAGAAGTCATCATCCAAGGGGCGCTGAAGAAGTCTTCCATCCGACTGAAGTCATCATCCAAGGGGCGCTGAAGAAGTCTTCCATCCGATTGAAGTCATCATCCAGACAGCGTCTTCACTGTTCATCCATCCGGAGCCATCTTCAGACGAACCTACGCGGAGCCATCTTCTTCCACCGACGACTGAACGACGAATGACGGTTCCTTTAAGTGACGTCATCCAAGATGGCGTCCCTCGAATTCCGATTGGATGATAGGATTTTATCAGCCAATCGGAATTAAGGTAGGAAAAATCTGATTGGCTGATCCAATCAGCCAATCAGATTGAGCTCGCATTCTATTGGCTTATCGGGACAGCCAATAGAATGCAAGCTCAATCTGATTGGCTGATTGTATCAGCCAATCGGATTGAACTTCAATCTAATTGGCTGATTGGATCAGCCAATCAGATTTTTCCTACCTTAATTCCGATTGGCTAATAGAATCCTATCAGCCAATCGGAATTCGAGGGACGCCATCTTGGATGACGTCACTTAAAGGAACCGTCATTCGTCGTTCAGTCGTCGGTGGAAGAAGATGGCTCTGCGTAGGCTCGTCTGAAGATGGCTCCGCTCCGCTCCGGATGGATGATGACTTCAATCGGATGGAAGACTTCTTCAGCGCCCCTTGGATGATGACTTCAGTCGGATGGAAGACTTCTTCAGCGCCCCTTGGATGATGACTTCTGCCGCTCCGGATCTCCTCTTCGGTTCCATCGGTGGTCGGCTGGCTGAAGACGGCTAAAGGTAGGATGATCTTCATGGGGGTAGTGTTAGGTTTATTTAAGGGGGGTTTGGGTTAGAGTAGGGGTATGTGGGTGGTGGGTTTTAATGTTGGGGGGGTTGTATTTTTATTTTACAGGCAAAAGAGCTGTTTTCTTTGTGGCATGCCCCGCAAAAGGCCCTTTTAAGGGCTGGTAAGGTAATTGAGCTGTTAACTTTTTAATGTAGAATAGGGTAGGGCATTTTTTATTTGGGGGGATTTGTTATTTTATTAGGGGGCTTAGATTAGGTGTAAGTAGCTTAAAATTGTTGTAATATTTTTGAAATGTTTGTAACTTATTTGTTTTATTTTTTGTAACTTAGCTTTTTTTATTTTTTGTACTTTAGTTAGTTTATTTAATTGTAGTTATTTGTAGGTAATTTATTTAATTTATTTAATAATAGTGTAGTGTTAGGTTTAATTGTAACTTAGGTTAGGATTTATTTTATAGGTAATTTTGTATTTCTTTTAGCTAGGTAGTTATTAAATAGTTAATAACTATTTAATAACTATTCTAACTAGCTAAAATAAATATAAAGTTACCTGTAAAATAAATATAAATCCTAAGATAGCTACAATGTAATTATTAATTACATTGTAGCTATCTTAGGGTTTATTTTACAGGTAAATTTCTCTTTATTTTAACTAGGTAGCTATTAAATAGTTAATAACTATTTAATAGCTATTGTACCTAGTTAAAATAAATTGAAATTTGCCTGTAAAATAAAAATAAATCCTAAAATAGCTACAATATAATTATTAGTTATATTGTAGCTATATTAGGGTTTATTTTAAAGGTAAGTATTTAGTTTTAAATAGGAATAATTAATTTAATAAGAGTTAAATTTATTTAGATGTATTTAATTCATATTTAAGTTAGGGGGGTGTTAGGGTTAGGGTTAGACTTAGGTTTAGGGGTTAATAATTTTATTATAGTGGCGGCGGTGTAGGGGGGGCAGGATAGGGGTTAATAAATGTATTATAGGTGGCGACGGTGTAGGGGGGGCAGGATAGGGGTTAATAAGTTTAATATAGGTGGCGGCGGGGTCCGGGAGCGGCGGTTTAGGGGTTAATACATTTATTTAGTTGCGGCGGGGTCCGGGATCAGCAGGATAGGGGTTAATAAATTTATTATAGGTGGCGGCGGTATAGGGGGGGCAGGATAGGGGTTACTAGGTATTATGTAGGTGGCGGTGGGCTCCGGGAGCGGCGGTTTAGGGGTTAATAACTTTATTTATTTGCGGGGGGCTATAGGGGGTAGAACAGTATAGTTAGTGTGAGTGCTTGGTGACAGCTTGTCAATAAAGCTGTCAAAAAGCCGAAGAGCAGCGAGATCGGATGAGTGATAACTATCACAGTCCGCTGCTCATCGCCCCGTACTTGGTGCGCGCTTTTTGACAGCTTTTTTGATAACTTTGGCAAGATTTTTCAGGTCCGCGACGGCGATGGTAGGCGAGCTTAGGCGGGCGTATTGGGCCGGCGAAGGCAGGTAAGTAGACACGTTGATAACTAGGCCTCAGAGAATCTACTTTGTTACAGAGGCTGTGGGGAACAGGGAACGTACCTTCATATGTGGAGGGACTGTCCCAAAACAAGAGAAATATGGGATCAGACCTCACGTCTGTTAAGTCACTTATTCTCTAAAGAAATAGTTCTTAAACCTGAGCAGGCTCTACTACACTTCCCGTTAGATAACATTCTCACACACCAAAATAAACAAACAGCAATGATATGTACGGTTACTAGATTAAAGGACTAGTGAACTCAGTAAATTTGCATAATCAACAAATGCAAGATAACAAGACAATGCAATAGCACTTAGTCTGAACTTCAAATGAGTAGATTTTTTTTCTGATAATTGTAAAAGTTATGTCTTTTTGCACTCCCCCTATACCATGTGACATCCATCAGCCAATCACAAATGCATACACGTACCATGTGACAGCCATCAGCCATTCACAAATGCATACACACTTATTCTTGCACATGCTCAGTAGGAGCTGGTGACTCAAACAGTTTAAATATAAAAAGACTGTGCACATTTTGTTAATGGAAGTAAATTGGAAAGTTGTTTAAAATGTCATGCTCTTTCTGAATAATGAAAGTTTAATTTTGATTGAGTGTCCCTTTAAGTATTGCCAGATATTGGAAATCAGAACCCCCTTCTTTTGAATATATCTAACGAAAATTAGAATATCCCTATCATATGAGTAGTTTAACAGCAACTCTACTGAATAAACAAAATCAATTCATTGTAGATTGGGAACCATATATTATGTACTATAAAGAAGTGAGGAGTCACATTAGAAGAGGTACAATTGTTGAACAGGTGTAAGGTCTTGTTAATAATAGGAAAAATGTGAATGTATAGAAAACTATCTAACATGTAGTTATTATTCTTTTGGATTTAACTCAGAGCAATCATTAACCATATCAAATTATATATGCAATAAAGACATTAAGGCAGACATTGTGACGAGGTTAGAATGTAAATTTAGACTGTTTTTACCTTTTCATTTGTATTTTGTTATTATTTTTGTATGTACAGTACTTTATAATTGTGCAATAGTTCAATAAAAATGATTTCATCAACAAACAAAAAAAATGTTTAGCTTTAATACATGTGAATCTATGAAACTGAAAGGGTTAAATAAAAATATTTTAATTGTGTAAAATATTTGTTTATATGACTTCAAACGATTTCTTTAATTTGAATTTAAATAGCACTAACATGAAAAATATAAAATATGTTAATGAATGTATTATCCACTAGATGGTGCCCTTGGATAAGGAATGTATAGGTTTAACAGTTTATAAAATTGTAAAAAGCAAACCACAAGCTGACACTAAAATCATCAGTTTTAAAATGAATCTAGGCAGAATGAAGTAAAATTAGCAAACCAGCTGTAAACAATAAAAAGGATGAGAATTATAAAAAAAAAATGTGTGCAGCATATTACTGCTTCTGAGCCTACCTAGGTATACTTTTTTAATAACGGCTACCAAGAGAACAAACTCAATCTGATGACGACTAAATTAAAAGGTTTATTAAAATTACATGCTATTTTTGAATCATGAGAGTTAATTTTTTTTTTACTGACCATTTATAAACATCATTTGCATGTAGTTACAGAAACAGCTACTATATAATATATATTTTGCAGCTTCTTATGTTTATTTAACTGTAAAATTACTCAAGAGTTGATATTTAATTACATAGCTGTAGTAATACAGACATTTCACTTTAAAAGTGTATCATATGATATATGAATAGTAATGTATAGAAAGGGATAGTAACAATTAAATACATTTAACCATATTTAATACAAATGTCAAAAACATTCGAACACTAAAGTTCAAAAACTATTTACTTCATCATCCTAAACCTCCAATATGTCCTCTTATTCGTCTGGCTAACTGTAAGTCACTGGGCATAAGAGTGACCCGTTTGGCATGGATGGTGCAGAGATAAGCGTCTTCTAATAACCTGACTAAAAATGCTTCTGAGGCCTGAAAGAATGAGAAAAAATACTATCAATAACCGTATACTAACATACATATAATCTAACATACATATAATATACAAAAAGATATATATTTTAAAAAGTTTATATGTATTTTTAAAGTTTCATTAGCTGTTTAAATAGTGACAAAACATAATTTATGCTTAACAGATAAATTCCTTTCCTTCCGGATAGGGAGAGTCCACAGCTTAATTAGTGACTGTTGGGAAATACAACACCTGGCCACCAGGAGGAGGCAAAGACACCCAGCCCAAAGGCTTAAATATCCCTCCCACTTCCTCATTACCCCAGTCATTCTGCAGAGGGAACAAGGAAAAGTAGGAGAAACATTAGGGTACAAATGATGCAAGAAAAATAAAATAAATAATATGGGACCGCCCATAGACAAGAAAAAAAACGTGCGGGGGCCGTGGACTCACCCTATCCGGAAGGAAAGGAATTTATCTGATAAGCATAAATTATGTTTTCCTTCCTAAAATAGGGAGAGTCCACGGCTTCATTCCTTACTGTTGGGAAAACTATACCCAAGCTATAACTATACTCCAGAGGACACTGAATGAATAACGGTAGGGAACAAAAAGGAAGAGGCGGACTCTATTCTGAGGGCACCACAGCCTGCAAAACTCTTCTCCTGAAAGCTGCTTCAGTCGAAGCAATAACATCAAACTTGTAAAATTTTGAAAAAGTATGTAAGGAGGACCAGGTAGTCGCCTTACAAATCTGATCCATAGAGGCCTTGTTCTTAAACGCCCAAGAGGAAGCCATTGCTCTCGTGGAATGAGCCGTTATCCTCTCAGGAGGACAATGTCCCGCTGTTTCATAAGCTAAGCGGATGACACTCCTTAACCAAAAAGATAGGGAAGTCGAAGTAGCCTTCTGCCCCTTACGCTTCCCCGAATAGACAACAAACAAAGAGGAAGATTGTCTAAACTCCTTAGTAGCCTAAAGATAGAACTTCAAGGCGCGAACCACATCCAAATTATGAAGTAAGCGTTCCTTCGATGAAGACGTATTAGGACACAAAGAACCACAATCTCCTGATTGATGTTGAGATATGACACAACCTTAGGAAGAAAACCTAATTTAATGTCAACGGAATGCAGAGGCTCAAGCGGAACCTGTCGCAAAACCCGAAGAACAAGATTTAGGCTCCAAGGAGGAGCCCCAGATCTAAACACAGGTCTGATCCTAATCAGAGCCTTAACAAAGGACTGCACGACTGGAAGCTCAGCCAATCTCTTGTGCAATAAAACCGAAAGGGCCGAAATCTGTCACCTCAGGGAACTAGCAGAAAGGCCATTCTCCAGCCCATCCTGGAGAAAAGATAAGATCCTGGCAACCTTAACTCTGTGCCAGGAAAAATCACACTCCACACACCAGAATAAGTAGGTCCTCCACACCTTGTGGTAGATACGCTGAGTAACTGGTTTACAAGCTTGAATAAGAGTATCAATGACACTCTCAGAAAAACCTCTCTTGGCTAAGACTAAGCGCTCAATCTCCATGCAGTCAGTCTCAGAGAATCTAGATTTTGATGAACAAATGGACCTTGTATCAGCAGGTCTCTGCGACAAGGTAACTTCCATGAAGGAGATGAGGACATGCCCACTAGATCCGCGAACCACGTCCTTGTAAAGGTCTGAGACGGAACCTGGCAAAAGGACTAATGTCCATGCAGGACACCATGACACCAATCACCTCCATACACTGAGCCACAGAGGGACTCAAGGAGGTTCGGAGGGCAAGACTTGCTGAGGTTAGCTTGCAACGTCTCTGGTCTGTTAGGAAAATCCTCATGGATATGGAGTCTATTATAGTACCCAGGAATTCCACCCTGGTAGTTGGGATAACAGTTTATCTTCCATCCATGTGATCAAAGAAGACTGAGAATTCTTCCGCAAGACGAAAGGATGGTGCATGCACCAGAATATCATCCAAGTATGGGGCTTGTGCAATACCCTGAGTTCTGGCAATGACTAAAAAAGCCCCCAGAACCTTCATAAAGATTCTTGGAGCAGTAGCTAGACCAAACGGAAGGGCAATAAACTGGAAGTGATGGTCCAGGAATGCAAACCTAAGGAACTGAAAGCGTCCTTCAGATCCATAGTGGTCATAAACTGGCCTTCCTGAATTAAAGGAAGGATGGACCTTATTGTCTTCATCTTGAAGGAAGGGACACTGATAAATTTGTTTAAGCACTTTAGGTCCAGAATTTCCTTCTTTGGGACCACGAAAAGGTTTGAATAAAACCCCAAACCTCTTTCTTCGATAGGCACCAGGACAAAAACTCCTAAGGAGGATAGATCCCGAACACACCCTAGAAAGGTATCCCTCTATTCTGGTCTGGTAGACAGATTTGAGAGAAGAAATCTGCCCTTGGTGGATGAGATTTGAAGCCTATCTTGTATCCCTGAGATACCACCTCCAGGACCCCCGGATCCTGTACGTCCTTGAACCAGGCGTCTGAAAAAAGAGACAGTCTGCCCCCTACACGATCCAATTCCGGATCAGGGGCCGCCCCTTCATGCCGATTTGATTTCTGCGGGCTTCTTATTCTGCTTGGATTCATTCCAGGACTGAGCCAGCTTCCAAGTACTCTTGGGTTGCTCTGGCTTGGAGGAGGATTGTTTTCATTGGGATTTGTCAGAACGAAAGGAACAAAAATTAGAAGATTGTCGTCCCTTAGACTTGTTCTTCTTATCTTGCGGTAGGAAGGCACCCTTGCCTCCGGTTACCATAAAGATAATGGAGTCCAGGCCTGGACCACATAAAATCTTTTCCTTGAAGGGAAGAGAAAGGAGTCTGGACTTAGAAATCATATCTGCAGACCAATATTTCAACCAGAGCGCCCGGCAAGCTAGGACCGCAAAGCCAGAGGCCTTTGCATTTAGGCGAATAGTTTGCATGTTCGCATCACAGATAAAAGAATTAGCAATTCTCAGAGCTTTAATTCTGTCTTAAATATCATCTAGGGGAGACTCCACCTCAATGATTTCTGACTAAGAGTCACACCAGTAGGTAGCCGCTCCGGCAACCGCGGCAACTGCAGCCGCCGGTTGAAACAAAAATCCCGTTTTAAAAGTAGACAAGGGGAAAAGGAAGAACAAATTTTTTCCCATTCGTTCTTATTAATGTTCGCCATCTTAACCGGCACAGGAAAAGTCAAAGGAATTTTCCTGTCTTCGTAAACTCTGTCTAATTTAGGTATCATGGGTTCTTCAGGCAGTGCGGCCTCTGGAATCTCTAACTTAGACAGAACTTCCTTTAATAAAAAACGCAAGTGCTCAATTTTAAATCTAAAGGATGGTTCCTCCGCAGCAGGAGGCTTAGACGCTAAGGACTCCGACCCAGAAAGTTCACCCTCTGAAGCTACAGAGGTTAACTCATCATCGGATAACTGGGACACAATAGCTAAATCCGATAAATATTTAGATGACTCCGGGTCAGGAGAGCTATGTTTAACCTTTCTCTTGCGTTTGTTAGAGCAAGGTAATGCACTGAGTGTCGCAGACACCACCGTTTGTAACTGTGCTGCAAAGTCCGCAGGAAGAAGGCCCCCTCCGGATGAAGGATTAGATGTGCTATGGGGAACTGCATGTGGAGTGGATAATGTAGCAAGGGTAGTAATCTCATGGGAAGCCAAGTCCTGAGAGGTAGATGGCTCAGAGGGACTAAGAGCCTTAGCAGGCTTGTCTCCCTTCTTAGACTTTATAACGGTGTTAAGGCATGTGGAACATTATTGAGTGGGCGGGAAAACCACGGCCTCCTCACAATATAAACAGGTATGATTTAGTACAGAAGGAGTACCTTCTAAAACGTCAGAGTCCTCCATAGCTCTGGTTATACCCACAGAAGGACATAAAAAAAACAGAATTTATGCTTACCTGATAAATTACTTTCTCTTGCGGTGTATCCAGTCCACGGATTCATCCTTTACTTGTGGGATATTCTCATTCCCTACAGGAAGTGGCAAAGAGAGCACACAGCAGAGCTGTCCATATAACTCCCCCTCTAGCTCCACCCCCCAGTCATTCAAACAAAGGTTAGGACGAAAAAGGAGAAACCATAGGGTGCAGTGGTGACTGTAGTTTAAACAAAAATTTTTTTACCTGACTCAAATGCCAGGGCGGGCCGTGGACTGGATACACCGCAAGAGAAAGTCATTTATCAGGTAAGCATAAATTCTGTTTTCTCTTGCAAGGTGTATCCAGTCCACGGATTCATCCTTTACTTGTGGGATACCAATACCAAAGCTTTAGGACACGGATGAAGGGAGGGAACAAGACAGGTACCTTAAACGGAAGGCACCACTGCTTGCAAAACCTTTCTCCCAAAAATAGCCTCCGAAGAAGCAAAAGTATCGAATTTGTAAAATTTGGCAAAAGTATGCAGTGAAGACCAAGTCGCTGCCTTACAAATCTGTTCAACAGAAGCCTCATTCTTGAAAGCCCATGTGGAAGCCACTGCTCTGGTAGAATGAGCAGTAATTGTTTCAGGAGGCTGCTGGCCAGTAGTCTCATAGGCCAAACGGATGATGCTTTTCAGCCAAAAGGAAAGAGAGGTAGCAGTCGCTTTCTCACCTCTCCTCTTACCAGAATAGATAACAAACAAGGAAGATGTTTGTCTGAAATCCTTAGTTGCTTGCAAATAGAACTTTAGAGCACGAACTACATCAAGATTGTGCAACAGACGTTCCTTCTTCGAAGAAGGATTGGGACACAGAGAAGGAACAACAATTTCCTGGTTAATATTCTTGTTAGAAACCACTTTAGGAAGAAAACCAGGTTTAGTATGCAAAACTACCTTATCTGCATGGAACACCAGGTAAGGTGAATCACACTGTAAGGCAGATATCTCTGAGACTCTTCGAGCAGAAGAGATAGCTACCAAAAACAAAACTTTCCAAGATAACAACTTAATATCTATGGAATGTAAAGGTTCAAACGGAACCCCTTGAAGAACTGAAAGAACTAGATTTAGACTCCATGGCGGAGCCACAGGTTTATAGACAGGCTTGATTATGACTAAAGCCTGTGCAAACGCTTGAACGTCTGGTACCTCTGCCAGACGCTTGTGTAAAAGGATAGACAGAGCAGATATCTGTCCCTTTAAAGAATTAGCCGACAATCCTTTCTCCAATCCGTCTTGGAGAAAGGACAATATCCTGGGAATCCTAATCTTACTCCATGAGTAACCCTTGGATACACCAACAAAGATATTTCTGCCATATCTTATGGTAGATTTTCCTGGTGACAGGCTTTCTAGCCTGAATCAAAGTATCTATAACTGGCTCAGAGAAACCACGCTTTCATAGAATTAAGCGTTCAATCTCCAAGCAGTCAGACGTAGAGAAACTAGATTTGGAGGCTTGAACGGACCCTGTATTAGAAGGTCCTGCATCATTGGCAGTGTCCATGGTGGGACAGATGACATGTCCACTAGGTCTACATACCAAGTCCTGCGTGGCCACGCAGGCGCTATCAAAATCACTGAAGCCTTCTCCTGCTTGATTCTGGCGATCAGACGAGGGAGAAGAGGAAACGGTGGGAAAACATAAGCCAGATTGAAGGACCAAGGCGCTGCTAGAGCATCTATCAATGCCGCCTTGGGGTCCCGGGACCTGGATCCGTAGAGAGGAAGCTTGGTGTTCTGACGGGACACCATCAGGTCCAACTCTGGAATACCCCATAGCTGAGTCAGCTGGGCAAATACCTCCGGGTGGAGTTCCCACTCCCCCGGGTGAAAAGTCTGACGACTCCGAAAATCCGCCTCCCAGTTGTCTACTCCTGGGATGTAAATTGCTGAGAGATGGCAGGAGTGGTCCTCCGCCCACCTGATTATTTTGGTTACTTCCTTCATCGCTAGGGAACTCTTTGTTCCCCCCTGATGATTGATGTAAGCTACAGTCGTGATGTTGTCCGACTGAAATCCGATGAATTTGGCCGCAGCTAGTTGAGGCCATGCCTGAAGCGCGTTGAATATTGCCCTCAGTTCCAGAATGTTTATCGGGAGAAGAGATTCTTCCTGAGACCATAAGCCTTGAGCTTTCAGGGAGTCCCAGACTGCACCCCAGCCTAACAGACTGGCGTCGGTCGTTACAATGATCCACTCTGGTCTGCGGAAACATATTCCCTGAGACAGGTGATCCTGAGACAACCACCAGAGAAGAGAAACTCTGGTTTCCTGGTCCAACTGTATTTGAGGAGACAAATCTGCATAATCCCCATTCCACTGACTGAGCATGCATAGTTGCAGTGGTCTGAGATGTATCCGAGCGAAAGGGACTATGTCCATTGCCGCTACCATTAATACGATTGCCTCCATGCACTGAGCTACAGATGGCCGAGGAATGGAATGAAGAACTCGGCAAGTAGTTAAAAGTTTCAACTTTCTGACCTCCGTCAGAAATATTTTCATTTCTACTGAATCTATTAGTGTTCCTAGGAAGGGAACCCTTGTGAGTGGGGACAGAGAACTCTTTTTGATGTTCACCTTCCACCCGTGAGACCTGAGAAAGGCCAATACAATCTCCGTGTGAGCCTTGGCTCTGTGAAAGGACGGCGCCTGAATTAAGATGTCGTACAAATAAGGCGCCACTGCTATGCCCCACGGTCTTAGAACCGCCAGAAGGGACCCTAGCACCTTTGTGAAAATTCTGGGAGCAGTGGCTAAACCGAATGGAAGAGCCACAAACTGGTAATGGTTGTCTAGAAAAGCGAACCTGAGGAACTGATGATGATCCTTGTGGATAGGGATATGCAGGTACGCATCCTTTAGATCCACGGTAGTCATATATTGACCTTCCTGGATCATAGGTAAGATTGTCCGAATGGTCTCCATCTTGAATGATGGGACTCTGAGGAATCTGTTTAGAATTTTTAGATCCAGGATTGGTCTGAAAGTTCCTTCTTTTTTGGGAACCACAAACAGGTTTGAGTAAAAACCCAGTCCTTGTTCTGCAATTGGAACTGGGTATATCACTCCCATCGTATGTAGATCTTCTACACAGCGTAAGAACGCCTCTTTCTTTGTCTGGTCTGTAGACAGACGAGAAATGTGGAACCTTCCCCTTGGAGGGGAGTCCTTGAATTCTAGAAGATATCCCTGGGTAACAATCTCTAAAGCCCAGGGATCGTGAACATCTCTTGCCCAGGCCTGAGCGAAAGAGAGAAAGTCTGCCCCCTTCTAGATCCGGTCCCGGATCGGGGGCTACCCCTTCATGCTGTCTTGGTAGCAGCTGCAGGCTTTTTGGCCTGTTTACCCTTGTTCCAGCCCTGGTAAGGCTTCCAGGTTGCCTTGGGCTGTGAAGCGTTACCCTCTTGCTTTGCAGCTGTAGAGGCTGAAGCGGGACCGCTCCTGAAATTACGAAAGGAACGAAAAACATAATTTATGCTTACCTGATAAATTCCTTTCTTCTGTTGTGTGATCAGTCCACGGGTCATCATTACTTCTGGGATATAACTCCTCCCCAACAGGAAATGCAAGAGGATTCACCCAGCAGAGCTGCATATAGCTCCTCCCCTCTACGTCAGTCCCAGTCATTCGACCAAGAATCAACGAGAAAGGAGTAACCAAGGGTGAAGTGGTGACTGGAGTATAATTTAAAAGATATTTTACCTGCCTTGAAACAGGGCGGGCCGTGGACTGATCACACAACAGAAGAAAGGAATTTATCAGGGTAAGCATAAATTATGTTTTCTTCTGTTATGTGTGATCAGTCCACGGGTCATCATTACTTCTGGGATACCAATACCAAAGCAAAAGTACACGGATGACGGAGGGATAGGCAGGCTCATTATACAGAAGGAACCACTGCCTGAAGAACCTTTCTCCCAAAAATAGCCTCCGAAGAAGCAAAAGTGTCAAATTTGTAAAATTGGAAAAAGTATGAAGCGAAGACCAAGTTGCAGCCTTGCAAATCTGTTCAACAGAGGCCTCATTCTTAAAGGCCCAAGTGGAAGCCACAGCTCTAGTGGAGTGAGCTGTAATTCTTTCAGGAGGCTGCTGACCAGCAGTCTCATAGGCTAAACGTATTATGCTACGAAGCCAAAAAGAGAGAGAGGTAGCAGAAGCTTTTTGACCTCTCCTCTGTCCAGAATAAACGACAAACAGGGAAGAAGTTTGGCGAAAATCTTTAGTTGCCTGCAAGTAGAACTTGAGGGCACGAACTACATCCAGATTGTGTAGAAGACGTTCCTTCTTTGAAGAAGGATTTGGACACAAGGATGGAACAACAATCTCTTGATTGATATTCCTGTTAGTGACCACCTTAGGTAAGAACCCAGGTTTAGTACGCAGAACTACCTTGTCTGAGTGAAAAATCAGATAAGGAGAATCACAATGTAAGGCTGATAACTCAGAGACTCTTCGAGCCGAGGAAATAGCCATTAAAAACAGAACTTTCCAAGATAACAATTTTATATCAATGGAATGAAGGGGTTCAAATGGAACACCCTGTAAAACGTTAAGAACTAAGTTTAAACTCCATGGCGGAGCAACAGCTTTAAACACAGGCTTGATCCTAGCTAACGCCTGACAAAAGGCCTGGACGTCTGGATTTTCTGACAGACGCCTGTGTAACAAGATGGACAGAGCTGAAATCTGTCCCTTTAATGAACTAGCTGATAAACCCATTTCTAACCCTTCTTGTAGAAAAGACAATATCCTAGAGATCCTAACCTTACTCCAGGAGTAATGTTTGGATTCGCACCAGTATAGGTATTTACGCCATATTTTAATGGTAAATCTGTCTGGTAACAGGCTTCCTAGCCTGTATCAGGGTATCAATAACCGACTCAGAAAAACCACGTTTTGATAAAATCAAACGTTCAATTTCCAAGCAGTCAGCTTCAGAGAAGTTAGATTTTGATGTTTGAATGGGACCCCTGTATCAGAAGGTCCTGTCTTAGAGGTAGAGACCAAGGCGGGACAGGATGACATGCCCACTAGATCTGCATACCAAGTCCTGCGTGGCCATGCAGGCGCTATTTAGAATCACTGATGCTCTCTCCTGCTTGATTTGGGCAATCAATCGAGGAAGCAGTGGAAAGGGTGGAAACACATAAGCCATCCCGAAGTTCCAAGGTGCTGTCAAAGCATCTATCAGAACCGCTCCCGGGATCCCTGGATCTGGACCCGTAGCGAGGAAGTTTGGCGTTCCTGGCGAGACGCCATGAGATCTATCTCTGGTTTGCCCCAACGTCGAAGTATTTGGGCAAAGACTTCCGGATGAAGTTCCCACTCCCCCGGATGAAAAGTCTGGCGACTCAAGAAATCCGCCTCCAGTTCTCCACTCCCGGGATGTGGATTGCTGACAGGTGGCAGAGTGAGGACTCCTGCCAGCGAATTATCTTTGATACTTCCACCATTGCTAGGGAGCTTCTTGTCCCTCCCTGATGGTTGATGTAAGCTACAGTCGTGATGTTGTCCGACTGAAACCTGATGAACCCCCGAGGTTGTTAATTGGGGCCAAGCTAGAAGGGCATTGAGAACTGCCCTCAATTCCAGAATGTTTATTGGAAGGAGACTCTCCTCCTGATTCCATAGTCCCTGAGCCTTTAGAGAATTCCAGACAGCGCCCCAACCTAGTAGGCTGGCGTCTGTTGTTACAATTGTCCAGTCTGGCCTGCTGAATGGCATCCCCTGGACAGGTGTGGCCGATGAAGCCACCATAGAAGAGAATTTCTGGTCTCTTGATTCAGATTCAGAGTAGGGGGACAAATCTGAGTAATCCCCATTCCACTGACTTAGCATGCATAATTGCAGAGGTCTGAGGTGTAGGCGTGCAAAAGGTACTATGTCCATTGCCGCTACCATTAAGCCGATCACCTCCATGCATTGAGCTACTGACGTGTGTTGAATGGAATGAAGGACACGGCATGCATTTTGAAGCTTTGTTAACCTGTCCTCTGTCAGGTAAATCTTCATTTCTACAGAATCTATAAGAGTCCCCAAGAATGGAACTCTTGTGAGAGGAAAAAGAGAACTCTTCTTTTCGTTCACTTTCCATCCATGCGACCTTAGAAATGCCAGAACTAACTCTGTCTGAGACTTGGCAGTTTGAAAGCTTGAAGCTTGTATTAGAATGTCGTCTAGGTATGGAGCTACCCGAAATCCCTCGCCGGTCTTAGTACCAGCCAGAAGGGCACCCGAACCTTTGTGAAGATTCTTGAGCCCGTAGCAATCCGAATGGAAGAGCTACAAACTGGTAGTGCCTGTCTAAGAAGGCAAACCTTAGATACCGGTGATGACTTTGTGGATCGGTATGTGAAGGTAAGCATCCTTTAAATCCACTGTGGTCATGTACTGACCCTCTTGGATCCTGGGTAAGATTGTCCGAATAGTTTCCCATTTTGAACGATGGAACTCTTAGGAAATTGTTTAGAATCATTAAATCTAGATTGGCCTGAAAGTTCCCTCTTATTTGGGAACCCACAAACAGGTTTGAGTAGAACCCTTGTCCTTGTTCCGACCGCGGAACCGGATGGATCACTCCCATTATTAAACAGATCTTGTACCAGCGTAGAAACGCTTCTTTCTTTATCTGGTTTGTTGACAACCTTGACAGATGAAATCTCCCTCTTGGGGGAGATAATTTGAAGTCTAGAAGGTATCCCTGAGATATGATCTCTAGTGCCCCAGGATCCTGAACATCTCTTGCCCAGCGGCCTGGGCGAAGAGAGAGAGTCCTGCCCCCCACTAGATCGCGTCCCGGATCGGGGGGCTTCGGTTCCATGCTGTCTTTGGGGCAGCAGCAGGTTTCCTGGCCCTGCTTGCTCTTGTTCCAGGACTGGTTAGGCTCTCCCAGCCTTGCCTGTAACGAGCAACCAGCTCCCTTCCTGTTTTGGTGCAGTGGAGGGTTGATGCTGCTCCTGCTTTTGAAGGTTCGAAAGGGACGGAAAATTAGACTGTCTAGCCTTAGCTTTGGCTTTGTCTTGAGGTAGGGCGTGGCCCTTACCTCCTGTAATGTCAGCGATAATCTCTTTTCAAACCGGGCCCAAATAATGACTCGCCCCTTGAAAGGTATATTAAGTAATTTGGACTTAGAAGTAACATCAGCTGACCAGGATTTTAGCCACAGCGCCCTAGTGCTCCTGTATGGCGAATCCTGAGTTCTTAGCCGTAAGTTTGGTTAAATGTACTACGGACCCTCCGAAATGAAGGAATTAGCTAGTTTAAGGACTCTAAGCCTGTCCGTAATGTCGTCTAGCGTAGATGAACTAGGTTCTCTTCAAGCGACTCAATCCAAAATGCTGCCGCAGCCGTAATCGGCGCGATACATGCAAGGGGTTGTAATATCAAACCTTGTTGAACAAACATTTTCTTAAGGTAACCCTCTAATTTTTTATCCATTGGATCAGAGAAAGCACAGCTATTCCTCCACCGGGATAGTGGTACGCTTAGCTAAAGTAGAAACTGCTTCCCTCCACCTTGGGACCGTTTGCCATAAGTCCGAGTCGTGGCGTCTATTGGAAACATCTTTCTAAATATTGGAGGGGGTGAGAACGGCACACCGGGGTCTATTCCCACTCCTTAGTAACAATTTCAGTTAGTCTCTTAGGTATAGGAAAAACGTCAGTACTCGCCCGGTACCGCACCAAAGTATTTATCCCAACTTACACAGTTTCTCTGGTATTGCAACGGTGTTACAATCGTTGAGAGCTGCTAAGACCTCCCTAGTAATACACGGAGGTTCTCCAATTTAAATTTAAAATTTGAAATATCTGAGTCCCAATCTGTTTGGATCAGAAACCGTCACCCCACAGAACTGAAGCTCTCCGTCCTCATGCTCTGCGAGCTGTGACGCAGTATCAGACATGGCCCCTAGCATTGTCAGCGCACTCTGTTCTCACCCCAGAGTGATCACGCTTGCCCTCTTAGTTCTGGTAATTTAGACAAAACTTCAGTCTAACAGTAGCCATATCTTGTAATGTTATCTGTAATGGCCGCCCAGATGTACTAGGCGCCAAAATACACACGCACCTCCCGGGCGGGAGATGCAGGTACTGCCGCGTGAGGCGATTTAGTCGGCCATAACTTCTCCCCTCGCTGTTTGGTGAAATTTGTTCACATTGTAAAGATTGACTTTTATTTAAAGTAGCATCAATACAGTTAGTACATAAATTTCTATTGGGCTCCACCTTGGATTGGAACAAATGACACAGATATCTTCCTCCTGAGTCGACATGTTTTACACACTAGCAAAAAACTTACAACTTGGTTATAATCTTTTTTAGCAAAAAACGTACTGTGCCTCAAAGAGGTACTACGATTAAATTGACAGTTGAAATAATGAACTGAAAAACAGTTATAGCATCAAACTTTAAAACAACAAAACTTTTAGCAAAGGTTTTGTTCCCATTAGTAAAATAACAATAACTTAAATTTGACATAAAAATACAAAGCAACGTTTTTATTCACAGTCACTATAAGAATTCTCACAGCTCTGCTGAGAGAATTTACCTCCCTTCATAGAAGTTTGAAGACCCCTGAGATCTATCAGAGATGAACCGGATCATGCAGGAAATATAAAAGTAACTGACTGGTATTTTTTGATGCGTAGCAAAGAGCGCCAAAAACGGCCCCTCCCTCTCCCCACACAGCAGTGAAGAGAAACGAAACTGTCACAATTAAAGCAAAAAAACTGCCAAGTGGAAAATAATGCCCAAATATTTATTCACACAGTACCTCAGCAATGTAAACGATTCTACATTCCAGCAAAACGTTTACATGATAAAATAGTTATTAAAAAGGATTAGTGACCTTTAACAGAGTAGTTCCGGTGAAATACCATCCCCAGAATACTGAAGTGTATACATACATGTCATTTTAACGGATATGGCAGGATTTTCTCATCAATTCCATTCAGAAAATAAAAAACTGCTACATACCTCAATGCAGATTCATCTGCCCGCTGTCCCCTGATCTGAAGCCTTTACCTCCCTCAGATGGCCGAGAACAGCAATATGATCTTAACTACTCCGGTTAAAATCATAGTAAAAAACTCTGACAGATTCTTCCTCAAACTCTGCCAGAGAAGTAAAAACACGCTCCGGTGCTAATTTTAAAATAACAAACTTTTGATTGAAGTCAATAAAAACTAAGTATAAATCACCATAATCCTCTCACACATCCTATCTAGTCGTTGGGTGCAAGAGAATTGACTGGGACTGGACCGTAGAGGGGAGGAGCTATATGCAGCTCTGCTGGGTGAATCCTCTTGCATTTTCCTGTTGGGGAGGAGTTATACTCCAGCAAGTAATGATGACCCGTGGACTGATCACACATAACAGAAGAAAATTAGCTTTGTTTTTAGACCTTAAAGGCTTTGTCTGAGGGAGAGCATGGCACTTTCCCCCGGTGATTTCTGAAATAATCTCTTTCAATTCTGGCCCGAAAAGGGTCTTTCCTTTGAAAGGGATATTTAATAATTTGGATTTTGACGACACATCGGCTGACCATGACTTGAGCCAAAGCGATCTGCGTGCCATAATGGCGAAACCTGAATTTTTTGCCGCTAACCTTAGCTAATTGCAAAGCGGCATCTGTGATAAAAGAATTAGCCAGCTTTAGAGCCTTATTCTATCCATAATTTCGTCATATGAGGTCTCCCGCCTGGAGCGACTCCTCCAGCGCCTCAAACCAGAAAGCCGCTGCAAGTAGTTTACAGGAATAATGCAGGCAATAGGTTGGAGAAGAAAAACCTTGTTGAACAAAAATTTTCTTAAGTAAACCTTCTAACTTTTTATCCATAGGATCTTTAAACGCCACAACTGTCTTCAATTGGTATGGTTGTAGCGTTTAGCAAGTGAAGAAACAGCCCCCCTCTACCTTAGGGGACCGTCTGCCACGGAGTCCCGTCTGGGGTCAGTTATGGGGAACATTTTCTTAAAAATAGTGGGGGGGGGGACAAAAGGGACACCTGGTCTATCCCACTCCCTAGTAACAATATCCGCAACCCTCTTAGGGATCGGAAATGCATCAGTGTATACCAGGGACCCCTCTAGGTACTTGTCCATTTTACACAACTTCTCTGGGACCACCATAGGGTCACAATCATCCAGAGTAGCTAACACCTCCCTGAGCAATACGCGGAGGTGTTCCAATTTAAACTTAAACGCTAATGAATCTGACTCTGCCTGATGAGAAACCTTTCCTGAATCAGAAATTTCTCCCTCAGACATCAATCCCTCACCCCCCACTTCAGAGCGTTGTGGAGGGCACATCAGATAAGGCTACCAAAGCTCAGACTGCTCATAATCTGTTCTTAAAACAGCGCTATCGCGCTTTGCAGGAAAAACTGGCAGTTTTGATAGAAAGGCCGTAAAGGGAATTATCCATGACTGTCGCTAGTTGTTGCAATGTAATAGGGGCAGACGCACTAGAGGTACTAGGCATCGCTTGAGCGGGCGTAACTGGTTGTGACACATGGGGAGAGGTAGATGGACTATCCTCATTACCTTCAGCCTGAGAATCATCTAGGGACACACCTTTTAAGTGCAACTATATGATCTTTTAAAGTGCATAGGACATATTAGTGCAATTGGGACACATTCTGAGAGGGGGCTCCACCATGCTTCTAATCACATTGAACAAGGATTTTCCTTAGTGCCCAGACATGTTTAACAGACTAGTAGCATACACAAGCAGGCTTGGAAAACACTTTAATCAAATAAAAAACACAATTTGAAAAAACGTTACTGTGCCTTTAAGAAATAAAAAGAGCACACAATTTTACCAAACAGTGAAAAATGCAGCAATCCTTTTGAAATGTTCACAGTATGTACCTAAGGCTTTAATATGATTGCACCACGAGTTGCAGAACGATTAACCCCCTTAATGCCCAAACCGGAGCAGCCTAAAGCCAACACAACCGGTTAAATAACTACAGCACCTTGCCACAGCTTACCTGCTGTGCCCCTACCTGCCCTTAGGGATCAGTTTTGGGGGAATAAAGCTTCTTTTAGGCCCTCAATCAGCAGCTGGACCCTCCATGTGAAGCAGCATGAACTGTCTTTCAATTCTAACTGCGCATCTGAGGCGCGAAATTAGGCCCCCTCCCACTCCACTCCGGAGTTGTGAGGCCTACAAAAATCACTTCTAAGTGACTAAATTTTTGCCATGTGGATAATAACCCCCAGAAAACACTCCAAAGTGCTTAAAAAGTGTCTCCAACGAGAATTTCCTTGAAACAAATAATCGACTTGCCCCTGCATTAGTGTCAACCAGCCTAATTAGCCCTGTTATGTAAGCATTCAATTTCTTTACTAAGTCCTCAGAACATAGCTTACCCTCCCCACATGGGGACTTGTCAGTCTTCTAGCATTATCTCAGTCCTTGTCTAGAAATAAATGACTAAACAAACTCACCTGCAGTCAAGCCTGCAAACTGTTCCCCCCCAACTGAAGTTTTCTGGTACTCCTCAGTCCTTGTGTGGGAACAGCAGTGGATTTTAGTTACAACATGCTAAAATCATTTTCCTCTCAGCAGAAATCTTCATCACTTTTCTGCTAGAGAGTAAATAGTACAAACCTGGTAACGATTTAAAATAACAAACTTTTGATTGAAGATATAAAACTACAATTCTAACACCACATTCACTTTGCCCCTCCCCGTAGAGAGACCCTAGTGCTTAGAGTCGGCAAAGAGAATGACTGGGGGGTGGAGCTAGAGGGGGAGCTATATGGACAGCTCTGCTGTGTGCTCTCTTTGCCCCCACTTCCTGTATGGAATAAGAATATCCCACAAGTAAGGATGAATCTGTGGACTGGATACACCTTGCAAGAGAAAACTTTTTATTATAGAAAACTGCACCTTTATACTCCAATGGCTGAGGCACCTCACCACCCTCCTAGACTCAGACAATTAACAGAGGAAACGCTTTCCTCAGGTTCAGTCTCAGCTGCAATGGAGGAAATGACATAGACCCACATGAGTGTAAGACAGTACTTCCTGTTAGTTACAAGTACAACAAGTAATAGGAGCTGTGCAACACTTTCAAAAAAGAAAGTGAAACCTGTTTGTTCCAGCCAAAAAACGCAGTCTATCAGCCCAGGAAAAAATCACACAAAGCGCATGTAATAATTATTCAACTGATTAATTAACCCCAACGGTTCAATAAAACCCCCTTCAGAGGATATTAAACCTGGATCCCTGTCAAGGTATAAAGGAGCCACACTGTGACCCTGTTATTTAGCGTTTTATGTGTAAAAATGTAAATGATCTTACCTCCAGGATCCATGCTGTGGAACAGAACACAGCCTCTCAAGTGTGACAGTCTTATAGCAGCGCTCCTGACATGGACTTGAGTGAGAGAAAGCAGGTAGTGAAATTCCTTCAACACTGATGGCTTAGGAGCTGTTTACCAGTAGTCTGGATGGTTTTTGCAGAAAAAACTTTCCTGCATCTCCAGACTCAAACTTTCATCAATACTCTCACTGACATGACTACTTAAAACTCCAGGCCTATCTTGAAGGGCAGATATCCTTTTTCAGGACTCTCCGAATCTTCTGCCCACCCTCCTAACGTGACGAAAGGCAAAAGAATTGACTGGGGGTAATGTGGAAGTGGGAGGGATATTTAAGCTTTTGACTGGGGTGTCCTTGCCTCCTCCTGGGGGTCAGGTGTTGTATTTCCCAACAGTAAGGAATGAAGCCATGGACTCTCCCTATCCGGAAGGAAAGGAATTTATCTGGTAAGGAAGGAAAATATGTGTAAAGTTTTAGAGTCTATAAAAACAATGGGAGCAGCCATGTTGTAACTTAGGTTACCTTCTCTGCCAGTGGCTAATTAGGGAACAGTTATAAATAGGTCAATAGAGTGTGCCAGCCAATGGCTTTGTGGACTGTAACAGTGTTCTGCACTTTCATTTCTAACAGGAACTGAAAAGCTCACAATTTCAGAATGGAATTACAGGAAAAGGGGACAAAATAAATAATGAAAGTATCTTGCAGAATTTTTTATATATACAATTTATAATTTTATATTACCATCTCAAAGTGTTTAATGTCCCTTTTAAAATAAAACATATAGACCTAGATTACAAGTGGAGCGCTATATATCGCTTTCATGAAAGAGATATTAGCGCTTCACTTTGTAATACCAGCGCACGATAATGTGCGCTGGTATTACAAGTTCACAGCAATTGCTGGGAAGCATTGCGCTCACAAGAATGCATTTCCATAGGCTCCTATGGGAGCCTCGTTCTGATGCCGTCAGATACGGCATCAGAACTTCAGTGCCAGAAAAGGGGGTGTCGCACAGCGATGGCAGAAGTATATGTTGATATACATATACTGTATATTTATGTGTTAATATACTCTTATCTTTATTTTTTAATAAAATATATTACACTTAATTTGGGGGGCATTTGGTGGACATTTATAAAATTAACTAGAGATCTGATCTCTGGTTAATTTTCTAAGCACTAATTGCTACCGCAAGTTTGCGATAGCAAAAACCAGCCACTTGTAATAGCTGGTTATTTATCGTGCGTCCTCAAACGGGCAAATCTGCCTGTTTGCAGGCATGCAATAAATTATCGCTCCACTTGTAATCTAGCCCTATATGTTTTAAAATCAGGTCCAGAATCTAAGTGATATTTTACAGGGACTTTAATTGATCACTTCTAATGAAGATGCACTGAAAATTACTATTTATTCTAGCCGTGACATTCTAATACCCTGCACTCTGGTCGCCCATTTAAAAACTCTTTTTTTGTGATCTAACGGTTTGAACTGTTTTCCAATCAGAGCTCTAGCTACAAAAAAGTGCCATACTTCTAGAGCACCGATTGGAGAACAGTTCTAACCTTTAGCTCACCGAAAAAAATTACTTATGAAGTGGGCAGCCAGAGCGTGGGGTATTAGAATGGCACATCTAGATTAAAAAGTAAGTTACAGAGCATCTTAATTAGAAGTGATCAAAGTTCCTGTAAAATATCGCTTAGATTCAGGACCCGATTTAAAAACTTGTAAAAGTTTAGCATCACTTTAATGTTTCAGACGTGCACATTCCTGAGCCATCCCACGTGCTTTTTACCAAGAGAACACAGTAAATTTGATAAACAAAATGAATTAGAAACTTTCTAAAAATGTTATGCTGATTCATGAAAGAAAAATGAGTTGTGTCTTGACCCTTTGGGGCCGATTTATCATTGTACGGGCGGACATGATCCGCTATAGCAGATCATGTCCGCCGCACATCGATAAATGCATAAAAGCATATGCTGTCCGCATTTATCATTGCACAAGCATTTCTTGTGAAATGCTTGTGCAATACCGCGCCCTGCACATTCACGGCTAATCGGCACTTAGCAGGGGGTGTCTATCATCCCAATCGTATTCGATCAGGATGATTGCTAGCTGCCGCCTCAGAGGTGGCATATAAGTTAAGGAGCTGCTTCTTAACTTATGTTTCTGGCGAGCCTGAAGGCTTGCCCAGAAACTTCTGCATTTATATGCCCCTTTAATTGCTGATATATGCTATGTGTAAATCACTACTTAAAGGGAAATGAAACCAAAAAAAATGAATTAGAACATACAATTTTAAGCAACGTTCCAATATACTTCTATTATTACATTTTCTTTATTTTCTTATTATTCTTTGTTGAAAAGCAGGAAGGTAAGTTCAAGGAGAGTGCACATCTTTAGTACTATATGACAGCAGTTTTGCAACAATGTTACACATTAGCAAGAACACTAGATGGCAGCACTATTTCCTATTACCTATCTAGATATCTCCTCAACAAAAAATTACAGCAAAGTGTAGCAAATTTGATAATAGAAGTAAATTGGAAACTCTTTATAAATTCTATTCTCTATCGGAATCATGAAAGAAAACTTTTGGGTTTAATGCCCCTTTAAATTCCATATATACTATTCCTTAGTAAACCAATGTTTTTCACTTTGAATTGCAAAAAAGTTCTGAGAAAACCCTCACCTCTTGCAATGCAGCTAAAGCCATAGACTGGTACCTGTAGTTCAGCAAAGTAATAGAATTTGTAACTTCCCTTACCTATAGTTAAAAATACATAGTTATAAATATATATTAACAGCAGAAAAAGATCTAAAGAGAAAATGTAAAATCAAGTGGCTGATAATCATGTTACACAATGCAAACTACAGTTAACTTACAGAACTTCCACCATGGCTCATTATGTATTCATTCTTGAGCTTCCAACAGGAAACACAAACAAGGGCACATACAAGTGCAAAATGAAAATACTTAAATGCGTTAGAGCATTTTATTATTGCACTTTTATTTAAAGGGACAGTCAAGTCCAAAATAAACCTTCATGATTCAAATAGGGCATGTAATTTTAAACAACTTTCCAATTTACTTTTATCACCAATTTTGCTTTGTTCTCTTGGTATTCGTAGATGAAAGCTAAATCTAGGAGGTTCATATGCTAATTTCTTAGACCTTGAAGGCCGCCTCTAATCTGACAGTTTTTCACCACTAGAGAGCATTAGTTCATGTTTCATATAGATAACATTGAGCTCACGTACATGAAGTTACCTAGGAGTGAGCACTGATTGGCTAAAATGCAAGTCTGTCAAAAGAACTGAACTAAGGGGGCAGTTTGCAGAGGCTTAGATACAAGGTAATTACAGAGGTAAAATGTGTATTATTATAACTGTGTTGGTTATGCAAAACTGGGGAATGGGTAATAAAGTGATTATCTACCTTTTTTAACAACAAAAATTCTAGTGTTGACTGTCCCTTTAACCCACATAAAGGGGTTAAACCAGTGTTTGAAAAATATGTTAATAATCTAGTTTGGAATGTTATAAATCCAGAGAGTGTAGCTGTGTTGGAGTTTTGTTGATATAGAAGATTGTACCCTGGTCCAATGGATACTTTCGGCTAGATTTAGAGTTCTGTGGCCAAAGGGGTGCGTTAGCTACGCGTGCTTTTTTTCTCCCGCACCTTTTAAATACCGCTGGTATTTAGAGTTCACAGAAGGGCTGCGTTAGGCTCCAAAAAGGGAGCGTATAGCATATTTACCGCCACTGCAACTCTCGATACCAGCGGTGCTTACGGACGCGGCCAGCTTCAAAAACGTGCTCGTGCACGATATCCCCATAGGAAACAATGGGGCAGTTTGAGCTGAAAAAAAACCTAACACCTGCAAAAAAGCAGCGTTCAGCTCCTAACGCAGCCCCATTGTTTCCTATGGGGAAACACTTCCTAAGTCTACACCTAACACCCTAACATGAACCCCGAGTCTAAACACCCCTAGCCTTACACTTATTAACCCCTAATCTGCCGCCCCCCGCTATCGCTGACACCTGCATATTTTTTTTAACCCCTAATCTACCGCTCCGTACACCGCCGCAATCTACATTATACCTATGTACCCCTAATCTGCTGCCCCTAACACCGCCGACCCCTATATTATATTTATTAACCCCTAATCTGCCCCCCTCAACGTCGCCGACACCTACCTACACTTATTAACCCCTAATCTGCCGACCGGACCACACCGCTACTATAATAAATGTATTAACCCCTAAAGCTAAGTCTAACCCTAACACTAACACCCCCCTAAGTTAAATATAATTTAAATCTAACGAAATAAATTAACTCTTATTAAATAAATTATTCCTATTTAAAGCTAAATACTTACCTGTAAAATAAACCCTAATATAGCTACAATATAAATTATAATTATATTGTAGCTATTTTAGGATTAATATTTATTTTACAGGCAACTTTGTAATTATTTTAACCAGGTACAATAGCTATTAAATAGTTAATAACTATTTAATAGCTACCTAGTTAAAATAATTACAAAATTACCTGTAAAATAAATCCTAACCTAAGTTACAATTAAACCTAACGCTACACTATCAATAAATTAATTAAATAAAATACCTACAATTATCTACAATTAAACCTAACACTACACTATCAATAAATTAATTAAATACAATACCTACAAATAAATACAATTAAATAAACTAACTAAAGTACAAAAAATAAAAAAGAACTAAGTTACAAAAAATAAAAAAATATTTACAAACATTAGAAAAATATTACAACAATTTTAAACTAATTACACCTACTCTAAGCCCCCTAATAAATTAACAAAGACCCCCAAAATAAAAAAATGCCCTACCCTATTCTAAAATTAAAATAGAAAAGCTCTTTTACCTTACCAGCCCTTAAAAGGGCCATTTGCGGGGCATGCCCCAAAGAATTCAGCTCTTTTGCCTGGAAAAAAAACATACAATACCCCCCCACCAACATTACAACCCACCACCCACATACCCCTAATCTAACCCAAACCCCCTTAAATAAACCTAACACTAAGCCCCTGAAGATCTTCCTACCTTGTCTTCACCATGCCAGGTATCAGCGATCGGTCCAGGCTCCGAAATCTTCATCCAAGCCCAAGCGGGGGCTGGAGATCCATCATCCGGCTTGAAGTCTTCTATCAAGCGGCGGCTGAAGAGGTCCAGAAGAGGCTCCAAAGTCTTCATCCTATCCGGGCAGAAGAGTAAATCCGGACCGGCAACCATCTTCTTCCAAGCGGTGACAAGCGGCTCCATCTTGAAGACCTCCAGCGCGGATCCATCCTCTTCTTGCGACGTCCTAAGTCCGAATGAAGGTTCCTTTAAATGACGTCATCCAAGATGGCGTCCCTCGAATTCCGATTGGCTGATAGGATTCTATCAGCCAATCGGAATTAAGGTAGGAAATCGGATCAGCCAATCGGATTGAACTTGCTTCTGATTGGCTGATTCCATCAGCCAATCAGAATTTTCCTACCTTAATTCCGATTGGCTGATAGAATCCTATCAGCCAATCGGAATTCGAGGGACGCCATCTTGGATGACGTCATTTAAAGGAACCTTCATTCGGACTTAGGACGTCGCAAGAAGAGGATGGATCCGCGCTGGAGGCCTTCAAGATGGAGCCGCTTGTCACCGATTGGAAGAAGATGGTTGCCGGTCCGGATCTACTCTTCTGGCCGGATAGGATGAAGACTTTGGAGCCTTTTCTGGACCTCTTCAGCCACCGCTTGATAGAAGACTTCAAGCCGGATGATGGATCTCCAGCCCCCACTTGGGCTTGGATGAAGAATTCGGAGCCTGGACCGATCGGTGATACCTGGCATGGTGAAGACAAGGTAGGAAGATCTTCAGGGGCTTAGTGTTAGGTTTATTTAAGGGGGTTTGGGTTAGATTAAGGGTATGCGGGTGGTGGGTTGTAATGTTGGTGGGGGGGTATTGTATGTTTTTTTTTCCAGGCAAAAGAGCTGAATTCTTTGGGGCATGCCCCGCAAATGGCCCTTTTAAGGGCTGGTAAGGTAAAAGAGCTTTTCTATTTTAATTTTAGAATAGGGTAGGGCATTTTTTTATTTTGGGGGTCTTTGTTAATTTATTAGGGGGCTTAGAGTAGGTGTAATTAGTTTAAAATTGTTGTAATATTTTTCTAATGTTTGTAAATATTTTTTTATTTTTTGTAACAGTTCTTTTTTATTTTTTGTACTTTAGTTAGTTTATTTAATTGTATTTATTTGTAGGTATTGTATTTAATTAATTTATTGATAGTGTAGTGTTAGGTTTAATTATAGATAATTGTAGGTATTTTATTTAATTAATTTATTGATAGTGTAGTGTTAGGTATAATTGTAACTTAGGTTAGGATTTATTTTCCAGGTAATTTTGTAATTATTTTAACTAGGTAGCTATTAAATAGTTATTAACTATTTAATAGCTATTGTACCTGGTTAAAATAATTACAAAGTTGCCTGTAAAATAAATATTAATCCTAAAATAGCTACAATATAATTATAATTTATATTGTAGCTATATTAGGGTTTATTTTACAGGTAAGTATTTAGCTTTAAATAGGAATCATTTATTTAATAAGAGTTAATTTATTTCGTTAGATTTAAATTATATTTAATTTAGGGGGGTGTTAGGGTTAGACTTAGCTTTAGGGGTTAATACATTTATTATAGTAGCGGTGTGGTCCGGTCGGCAGATTAGGGGTTAATAAGTGTAGGTAGGTGTCGGCGACGTTGAGGGGGGCAGATTAGCGGTTAATAAATATAATATAGGGGTCGGCGGTGTTAGGGGCAGCAGATTAGGGGTACATAAGTATAACGTAGGTGGCGGCGGTGTGCGGTCGGCAGATTAGGGGTTAAAAAAATTTAATCGAGTGGCGGCGATGTGGGGGGGCCTCGGTTTAGGGGTACATAGGTAGTTTATGGGTGTTAGTGTACTTTAGAGCACAGTAGTTAAGAGCTTTATGAACCGGCGTTAGCCCAAAAAGCTCTTAACTCCTGTTTTTTTTCTGCGGCTGGAGTTTTGTCGTTAGATTTCTAATGCTCACTTCAGCCATGACTCTAAATACCGGCGTTAGAAAGATCCCATTGAAAAGATAGGATACGCAATTGGCGTAGGGGGATCTGCGGTATGGAAAAGTCGCGGCTGCAAAGTGAGCGTTAGACCCTTTAATGACTGACTCCAAATACCAGCGAGCGGTAAAAACCAGCGTTAGGACCCCCCTAACGCTGGTTTTGACGGCTACCGCCAAACTCTAAATCTAGCCGTTTGTTTGCGAGAGTACGCCTTTAAGGATTTATATATATATATATATATATATATATATATATACATATATGGGTTGAAAAACCCAGTCGTCCAGCTGTCCTGGACGACTTTGATTTTCCTAAGGACGACTTAGAAAAATTCTCTACCAAATTCTATATAGAAGTGTCCTATCCCATAATTTTTAAACATCATTCTTTCAGTTCGTGAAGATTTTCCCACAAGCAGGTTGTAACTGTTTATTGCGTGCGGGGGAGTAGGGGGTGTGGGGAGTAGAATGGCGCCATCAAGCAGCATGTAGCAGCAGCTTTGCTTTGTAGTCCTGGATGGACCAAGACAGCTTGCCTCTGACATGAATCTCTGATGCCAGCAATCACACGGATCAGAGATATGCTCAAATTGGATTGTACATTTTTTTTCTACCTATTATTCATCTGTAACCTACCCAGCTCCCAGGCAACGTTTGGCTCTTGCAGATTAGGGCAGTGTGTTGAGCTTCCTCCACATTGCAGCAATCCCTGCTTAGGTAAAGGAAGAGGCTCCGCGGCACCATAATCTATGTGTAATGTCTAATAGACATCCGGAAAAAAAGCCTGTACCTTCACTCCTACAGTTAGCTTGCAGGATAATGTGTAACGTGTGTGTAATGTCTAATGGACTTCTGGAATGGCCCGTACCTTCCGGATGGCTTTTAAACATTACACACACGTTACACATTATGCCCGATGATCCTGCAAGCTAACAGGCTTGCATACTGTAAGAGGGAAGGTACGGGCCATTCCGGATGTCTATTAGACATTACAAACATGTTACACATTATGCCTGATGATCCTGCAAGCTAACAGGCTTGCATACTGTAAGAGGGAAGGTACGGGCCGTTCCGGATGTCTATTAGACATTATACACATGTTACACATAATGCCTGATGATCCTGCAAGCTAACAGGCTTGCATACTGTAAGAGGGAAGGTACGGGCCGTTCTGGATGTCTATTAAACATTACACACATGTTACACATAATGCCTGATGATCCTGCAAGCTAACAGGCTTGCATACTTTGCATACTGTAAGAGGGAAGGTACGGGCCGTTCCGAATGTCTATTAGACATTACACGCATGTTACACATAATGCCTGATGATCCTGCAAGCTAACAGGTTTGCATACTTTGCATACTGTAAGAGGGAAGGTACGGGCCGTTCCGAATGTCTATTAGACATTACACGCATGTTACACATAATGTCTGATGATCCTGCAAGCTAATAGGCTTGCATACTGTAAGAGGGAAGGTACGGGCCGTTCCGGATGTCTATTAGACATTATACGCATGTTACACATAATGCCTGATAAACCTAAAAGCTAACAGGCTTGCATACTGTAAGAGGGAAGGTACGGGCCGTTCCTGATGTCTATTAGACATTACACGCATGTAACACATAATGTCTGATGACCCTAAAAACTAACAGGCTTGCATACTGTAGGAGTTAAGGTATGGGCTGTTCTGGATGTCTATTAGACATTACACATAGATTATGATGCCACAGAGCCTATTCCTATACCTAAGCAGGTATCACCGCAATGTGGAGCAAGTTCAGCTCACTGCCCCTAATCTGCCAGAGCCAAAGGTCGAGCGGGAGCTGAGTAGGCTAGGCATCCTCAGCGGTAGTGTCGGGCCACAGGCAGAGGCCTGATGGTGAAGCAGAGGCTGAGTGCGGCCATGAGGTATATAACAGCCCAGTATAGCAAATCGCAGACTAACTGCAAACACAATCGAGAAGTAGAGCGGATATGACCCGGGACCACCAAGAACCCCATGTACATGACCCCTGGGCTGCACCTGTGAGTGATCATGCTTCTCAGGATCACTTTGGCCCACAGTAGCTGAAGGGAATGTTGTTGTTTTTTTATAACTGGACACTCTGTACTGCAACTTTTCACTATGGTCTCTGGGCAACATCTTCTTGTTTTATTTATGTGCTGCCGGATTCACCAGCTCTGTACTGTTGTTCATTTACTGCAGATTTTGGGGGTTACTGTACATATTAAGTTAATGATGACTACAGTAGACATACTGTATTATTTAGCTACTGGGTTCTGTTGCTTTATTGCAATACTTTAGATTCCAGTGTTGCTGGGATTAGGGGTTACTAATCACTATTGCAATCTATAGCTATTTGTGGGTTACAGATTACTATGCCATTCTATGGGTGTTTGGGGGTTACAGATCACTTGCAGTCTATAAGTGTTTGGGGTTTACTAAACCAGCTACCCTCTGGCATACACAATGCTTGTGTCTCTCTTTGTCTCTCTCTCTCCCTCCCTTTGTCTCTCCCTCCCTCCGTTTGGGGTCGATTTATCAAGCTCCATAGCAGTCCTCACTCCCCTGAGTCCCCTCGCAAGTCCGGACCTCCCCTACAAACATCCACTCCTCTGGTTTTCCACCGAAACCTATTCCAGTCTACAAATGCCAGCAGCCCAAGGCCCAACTCACTTCTCCAGCCAGGCCAAGCAAGCCCCTGCCACCACCACAGTGTCATATGCTGCTGAAAACACGCAAAGCCAAGGCCACTCCTATCTCCTCCTCCTCTCCAAGGCTCCTGCACACAGCTGCTAAAGAATATCAACAAACTGCTGAGTCCGACACACTCCGGCCTCCACACCACTGACTGCTACCACTCTGCTTCAGTGAGTAATGCCCTCTTCACCCTGCTGCCTCCGCCTCCCTCTTATCCTATCAGGAGTGACCTCATTTCATGTTACCTTGCTACCCCAACCTCTAGAGTTCCTGTCCTTTGGTATTGAGTGTGAGAACTCAGGAGAAAGGACAGGGAGGCTTGAAGAAAAAAAAATGGCACCATTACTTTCTAAGGGAAGCTACATAGGAGAAAATGGACAAAAACTACACCTTAAGAAGAATCTGCATAGACACTATTAAAAATCACAAAGAAAATAAATAATAATAAATACTGTTCCCCAGTTGAACACAGACTGGCCATTCCATTTGAAACCTCACAATTAAAATACTAAAAATGGAACTTGAAAGCAACCAGGAATGGTAAACATTTGAAATGAAATTGGTGACATATTTTGACATAAGCACATTACCAAAACTTTATATAATAAGTCACCTAACATCCGTCATTAGCATGTACACATAGGTACATGTTAACATCATCGACTGTCTGTACATTGTATGGGAACCACAAACAGATTTGAATAGAAACCTAGGCCCTGTTCCTCTCCTGGAACTATCACTCCCAAAGAGGAAAGATCCTGAACACATTTCAAGAACGCCTCTCTTTTTATCTGGTCTGCAGATAATCTTGAGAGGTGAAACCTGGCCCTGGGAGGAAAGGCCTTGGAATATATTTTGTAACCTTGAGATACTATGTCCACAGCCCAGGGATCTGGAACATCTCGTATCCATGCCTGAGAAACTGAGAAAGTCTGCCCCCACTTGATCCTATCCCGGATTGGGGGCAAACCCTTCATGCTGATTTAGACTCAGGTGCGGGCTTCTTTGATTGCTTCTCCTTGTTCCAAGACTGATTGGGCTTCCAGGAAGACTTGGACTGCTCCTGCTTGGAAGAGGAAGACTTTCCTTTAAAGTTAGGAAAGGAACAAAAATTTATCTGACGTCCCTTAGGTCTATTCTTCTTATCTTGTGGTAGAAAATACCCTTTTCCACCCGTAATATCAAAAATTATTTCTGCCAGACCAGGTCCAAACAAGGTCTTACCCTTGTAGGGGTTTGCCAGAAGCTTGGACTAAGAGGTATAACATCGGCTGACCAAGATTTCAGCCACAAAGCCCTGCGGGATAGCACAGCGAAGCCATATATCTTGGCTCCCAGTTTAATAACCTGCAAGGTAGCATCAGAAATAAAGGAATTGGCTAACTTAAGAGCCTTAATCCTGTCTTGTATCTCTTCCAAGGGAGTCTCTACCTGAAGAGAACCAGACAAGGCATTGAACAAATAAGATGCCACACTTGACACAGTGGCCATTGCAGACCTTGATTAATATACATATTTTTCAAATAAGCCTCCAGCTTTTTGTTCATAGGATCCTTAAAAGAGCAGCTATCCTCAATAGGAATAGTAGTTCTCTTAGCCAGAGTAGAAATAGACCCTTCTACTTTAGGTACAGTGTGCCATGACTCTTTAATGGAGCCAGCGAAAGGAAACATCTTCTTAAAGACAGGAGACGGGGAAAAAGGTATCCCTGGCCTCTCCCATTCCTGTGCAATAATCTCCGTAGCACGGTCAGGAACAGGAAACACCTCCACAGAGGAAGGAACATCGAAGTATCTATAAAGTTTACTAGCGGCTAGATTTAGAGTTTTGTCGGTAACGACCCGCGTAGCTAATGCTGGCTTTTTTTCTGGCCGCACCTTTAAAATAACTCTGGTATTGAGAGTCCACAGAATGTCTGCGTTAGGCTCCAAAAAAGGAGCATAGAGCATATTTAACGCAACTGCAACTCTCGATACCAGAGTTGCTTACGGACGCGGCCAGCCTCAAAAACGTGCTCGTGCACGATTCCCCCATAGGAAACAATGGGGCTGTTTGAGCTGAAAAAAAAAAACTAACACCTGCAAAAAAGCCGCGTTCAGCTCCTAACGCAGCCCCATTGTTTGCTATGGGGAAACACTTCCTACGTCTGCACCTAACACTCTAACATGTACCCCGAGTCTAAACACCCCTAACCTTACACTTATTAACCCCTAATCTGCCGCCCCCGCTATCGCTGACCCCTGCATATTATTATTAACCCTAATCTGCCGCTCCGTAAACCGCCGCTACTTACATTATCCCTATGTACCCCTAATCTGCTGCCCCTAACACCCGCCGACCCCTATATTATATTTATTAACCCCTAATCTGCCCCCCACAACGTCGCCTCCACCTGCCTACACTTATTAACCCCTAATCTGCCGACTGGACCGCACCGCTATTATAATAAAGTTATTAACCCCTAATCCGCCTCACTAACCCTATAATAAATAGTATTAACCCCTAATCTGCCCTCCCTAACATCGCCGACACCTAACTTCAAACATTAACCCCTAATCTGCCGACTGGAGCTCACCGCTATTCTAATAAATGTATTAACCCCTAAAGCTAAGTCCTAACCCTAACCCTAACACCCCCCTAAGTTAAATATAATTTAAATCTAACGAAATTAATTAATTATTCCTATTTAAAGCTAAATACTTACCTGTAAAATAAATCCTAATATAGCTACAATATAAATTATAATTATATTGTAGCTATTATAGGATTTATATTTATTTTACAGGTAACTTTGTATTTATTTTAACCAGGTACAATAGCTATTAAATAGTTAAGAACTATTTAATAGCTAAAATAGTTAAAATAATTACAAAATTACCTGTAAAATAAATCCTAACCTAAGTTACAATTAAACCTAACACTACACTATCAATAAATTAATTAAATAAAATACCTACAATTACCTACAATTAAACCTAACACTACACTATCAATACATTAATTAAATACAATAACTACAAATAAATACAATTAAATAAACTTGATTGAACTTGATTCTGATTGGCTGATTCCATCAGCCAATCAGAATATTCCTACCTTAATTCCGATTGGCTGATAGAATCCTATCAGCCAATCGGAATTCGAGGGACGCCATCTTGGATGACGTCATTTAAAGGAACCGTCATTCGTCGTCGGCCAGGATGGATGTTCCGCGTCGGAGGTCTTCAGGATGCTGCCGCTCCGCTCCGGATGGATGATGATAGAAGATCCCGCTTGGATGAAGACTTCAATCGGATGGAAGACCTCTTCTGCCCCGCTTGGATGAAGACTTCTACCGGATGGAGGACCTCTTCTTGCTCCGCTTGGATGAAGAATTTGGCTCGGCTGGGTGAAGACGACTCAAGGTAGGGAGATCTTCTGGGGCTTAGTGTTAGGTTTATTTAAGGGGGTTTGGGTTAGATTTGGGGGTATGTGGGTGGGGGGTTGTAATGTTGGGGGGGGGGTATTGTATGTTTTTTTTACAGGCAAAAGAGCTGAACTTCTTGGGGCATGCCCCGCAAAGGGCCCTGTTCAGGGCTGGTAAGGTAAAAGAGCTTTGAACTTTAGTAATTTAGAATGGGGTAGGGCATTTTTTTATTTTGGGGGGCTTTGTTATTTTATTAGGGGGCTTAGAGTAGGTGTAATTAGTTTAAAATGGTTGTAATATATTTCTAATGTTTGTAAATATTTTTTTATTTTTGTAACTTAGTTCTTTTTTATTTTTTGTACTTTAGTTAGTTTATTTAATTGTATTTATTTGTAGGTATTGTATTTAATTAATTTATTGATAGTGTAGTGTTAGGTTTAATTGTAACTTAGGTTAGGATTTATTTTACAGGTAAATTTGTAATTATTTTAACTATTTTAGCTATTAAATAGTTCTTAACTATTTAATAAAATAAATACAAAGTTACCTGTAAAATAAATATTAATCCTAAAATAGCTATAATATCATTATAATTTATATTGTAGCTATATTAGGATTTATTTTACAGGTAAGTATTTAGCTTTAAATAGGAATAATTTATTTAAGAAGAGTTAATTAATTTCGTTAGATTAAAATTATATTTAATTTAGGGGGTGTTAGTGTTAGACTTAGCTTTAGGGGTTAATACATTTATTAGAATAGCGGTGAGCTCCAGTCGGCAGATTAGGGGTTAATAATTGAAGTTAGGTGTCGGCGATGTTAGGGAGGGCAGATTAGGGGTTAATACTATTTATTATAGGGTTAGTGAGGTGGATTAGGGGTTAATAACTTTATTATAGTAGCGGTGCGGTCCGCTCTGCAGATTAGGGGTTAATAAGTGTAGGCAGGTAGAGGCGACGTTGAGGGGGGCAGATTACGGGTTAATAAATATAATATAGGGGTCGGCGGTGTTAGGGGCAGCAGATTAGGGGTACATAAGTATAACGTAGGTGGCGGTCGGCAGATTAGGGGTTAAAAAAATTTAATCGAGTGTCGGCGATGTGGGGGGGCCTCGGTTTAGGGGTACATAGGTAGTTTATGGGTGTTAGTATACTTTAGGGCACAGTAGTTAAGAGCTTTATGAACCGGCGTTAGCCCAGAAAGCTCTTAACTACTGACTTTTTTCTGCGGCTGGAGTTTGGTCGTTAGATTTCTAACGCTCACTTCAGACACGACTCTAAATACCGGAGTTAGAAAGATCCCATTGAAAAGATAGGATACGCAATTGACGTAAGGGGATCTGCGGTATGGAAAAGTCGCGGCTGAAAAGTGAGCGTTAGACCCTTTTTTGAATGACTCCAAATACCGGCGGTAGCCTAAAACCAGCGTTAGGAGCCTCTAACGCTGGTTTTCACGGCTACCGCCAAACTCCAAATCTAGGCCTAGATTTCTTAGGGTTGACAACGACAGGAGTATCGGAGTTGTCCAAAGAAGCAAAAAACCTCCTTTAACAATACACAAAGGTGTTCAAACTTAAATCTGAAGGATACAACTTTAGAATCAGATGAAGGAATTATACTGTCCGATTCTGAGATTTTACCCTAAGATGCTACCAATGTATCTTCCTCATCCGACTTATGAAGGAGGACAACTTGGGTAGCGGGAGCTGGAACAGAAACCTTACTATCTGAATCTCTAATTTTCCTCTTATGATTTCCTTTTAGAATAGGAAAGGCAGCTAATGCCGCAGATACAGCAGAAGATACCTGGGCAGCAATTTCTGCTTGCAAATACACTCCTCCAGTAGGTTGAGAGGACCTGCAGGGCACTGTATATGACGCCATAGAGGCTTGGGACGCTTGAGGAGAAAGCTGTGGCATTGCCTGAACAGCATCATCCTGAGAGACAGTTGGCTCAGAAACAACAAGTTTATCTTTATTTTTTAAAGTCCTGTCTATACATGAGGAACAAAATTGCAAGGGCGACACAATTTGATTCTTCAAGCTAAGCAGACACCTGTCCATAGGAACAGAATCCTGTTCCATGACTGAGATTACATTTTTGGAAAAATAGAAAATATAAAATATATTATTGAGGTACTGTTATTTAAGTAACCAAAAAGTCGCTAAAGACTTTAGTTAAAAACACATACTGTGCCTTGCAGTATATAACCCCCCTATAGTGTGAAAATAAATCTTTTGGGCAGCAAAAAAAGGTACACCTCTACACCTCAGCCTGTGATTGGGATGCCTACCTGCCTTTTCGGATTGAAACTGTGATGAATGATCCAGACTCCACCTAATGCAGCCGCTGAAGCCGCTCCGATAGTCCAGGAGCGGAACAAAAAGGTCACATGACCGGCAAATGAAGTTGCGCCACACATGTAAAGCGCACTTCAAGCCGGAAGAGCTGTTGCCAAAAAGGAAAAGCCACTGCGGAAAGATCGCAGCCATTTGCGATAAATAAGAAAAGTGTTAACAAACTGACCCTTATGTTCACTGCACACAGATCTTTGTGAAAACATCCGGCAGGAGGACATCTCACCCGGTGTGACAGGAGGCCACTCCTTACAGTGACCTGTGGAAAAAACATAATTTATGCTTACCTGATAAATTCCTTTCTTCTGTTGTGTGATCAGTCCACGGGTCATCATTACTTCTGGGATATAACTCCTCCCCAACAGGAAATGCAAGAGGATTCACCCAGCAGAGCTGCATATAGCTCCTCCCCTCTACGTCAGTCCCAGTCATTCGACCAAGAATCAACGAGAAAGGAGTAACCAAGGGTGAAGTGGTGACTGGAGTATAATTTAAAAGATATTTACCTGCCTTAAAACAGGGCGGGCCGTGGACTGATCACACAACAGAAGAAAGGAATTATCAGGTAAGCATAAATTATGTTTTCTTCTGTTATGTGTGATCAGTCCACGGGTCATCATTACTTCTGGGATACCAATACCAAAGCAAAAGTACACGGATGACGGGAGGGAAAGGCAGGCTCATTATACAGAAGGAACCACTGCCTGAAGAACCTTTCTCCCAAAAATAGCCTCCGAAGAAGCAAAAGTGTCAAATTTGTAAAATTTGGAAAAAGTATGAAGTGAAGACAAGTTGCAGCCTTGCAAATCTGTTCAACAGAGGCCTCATTCTTAAAGGCCCAAGTGGAAGCCACAGCTCTAGTGGAGTGAGCTGTAATTCTTTCAGGAGGCTGCTGTCCAGCAGTCTCATAAGCTAAACGTATTATGCTACGAAGCCAAAAAGAGAGAGAGGTAGCAGAAGCTTTTTGACCTCTCCTCTGTCCAGAGTAAACGACAAACAAGGAAGAAGTTTGGCGAAAATCTTTAGTTGCCTGCAAGTAGAACTTGAGGGCACGAACTACATCCAGATTGTGTAAAAGACGTTCCTTCTTTGAAGAAGGATTTGGACACAAGGATGGGACAACAATCTCTTGATTGATGTTCCTGTTAGTGACTACCTTAGGTAAGAACCCAGGTTTAGTACGCAGAACTACCTTGTCTGAGTGAAAAATCAGATAAGGGGAATCACAATGTAAGGCTGATAACTCAGAGACTCTTCGAGCCGAGGAAATAGCCATTAAAAACAGAACTTTCCAAGATAACATTTTTATATCAATGGAATGAAGGGGTTCAAACGGAACACCCTGTAAAACGTTAAGAACTAAGTTTAAACTCCATGGTGGAGCAACAGCTTTAAACACAGGCTTGATCCTAGCTAAAGCCTGACAAAAGGACTGGACGTCTGGATTTTCTGACAGACGTCTGTGTAACAAGATGGACAGAGCTGAAATCTGTCCCTTTAATGAACTAGCTGATAAACCCTTTTCTAAACCTTCTTGTAGAAAAGACAGTATCCTAGCGATCCTAACCTTACTCCAGGAGTAACCTTTGGATTCGCACCAGTATAGGTATTTCCGCCATATTTTATGGTAAATCCTTCTGGTAACAGGCTTCCTAGCCTGAATTAGGGTATCAATAACCGACTCAGAAAAACCACGTTTTGATAAAATCAAGCGTTCAATTTCCAAGCAGTCAGCTTCAGAGAAGTTAGATTTTGATGTTTGAATGGACCCTGTATCAGAAGGTCCTGTCTTAGAGGTAGAGACCAAGGCGGACAGGATGACATGTCCACTAGATCTGCATACCAAGTCCTGCGTGGCCATGCAGGTGCTATTAGAATTACTGATGCTCTCTCCTGTTTGATTTTGGCAATCAATCGAGGAAGCAGCGGGAAGGGTGGAAACACATAAGCCATCCTGAAGTTCCAAGGTGCTGTCAAAGCATCTATCAGAACTGCTCCCGGATCCCTGGATCTGGACCCGTAGCGAGGAAGTTTGGCGTTCTGGCGAGACGCCATGAGATCTATCTCTGGTTTGCCCCAACGTCGAAGTATTTGGGCAAAGACCTCCGGATGAAGTTCCCACTCCCCCGGATGAAAAGTCTGGCGACTCAAGAAATCCGCCTCCCAGTTCTCCACTCCCGGGATGTGGATTGCTGACAGGTGGCAAGAGTGAGACTCTGCCCAGCGAATTATCTTTGATACTTCCATCATTGCTAGGGAGCTTCTTGTCCCTCCCTGATGGTTGATGTAAGCTACAGTCGTGATGTTGTCCGACTGAAACCTGATGAACCCCCGAGTTGTTAACTGGGCCAAGCCAGAAGGGCATTGAGAACTGCTCTCAATTCCAGAATGTTTATTGGAAGGAGACTCTCCTCCTGATTCCATAGTCCCTGAGCCTTCAGAGAATTCCAGACAGCGCCCCAACCTAGTAGGCTGGCGTCTGTTGTTACAATTGTCCAGTCTGGCCTGCTGAATGGCATCCCCCTGGACAGGTGTGGCCGATAAAGCCACCATAGAAGAGAATTTCTGGTCTCTTGATTCAGATTCAGAGTAGGGGACAAATCTGAGTAATCCCCATTCCACTGACTTAGCATGCATAATTGCAGCGGTCTGAGGTGTAGGCGTGCAAAAGGTACTATGTCCATTGCCGCTACCATTAAGCCGATCACCTCCATGCATTGAGCTACTGACGGGTGTTTGAATGGAATGAAGGACGCGGCATGCATTTTGAAGCTTTGTTAACCTGTCTTCTGTCAGGTAAATCTTCATTTCTACAGAATCTATAAGAGTCCCCAAGAATGGAACTCTTGTGAGAGGAAAGAGAGAACTCTTCTTTTCGTTCACTTTCCATCCATGCGACCTTAGAAATGCCAGAACTAACTCTGTATGAGACTTGGCAGTTTGAAAGCTTGAAGCTTGAATTAGAATGTCGTCTAGGTACGGAGCTACCGAAATCCCTCGCGGTCTTAGTACCGCTAGAAGGGCACCCAGAACCTTTGTTGAAGATTCTTGGAGCCGTAGCCAATCCGAATGGAAGAGCTACAAACTGGTAGTGCCTGTCTAAGAAGGCAAACCTTAGATACCGGTGATGATCTTTGTGGATCGGTATGTGAAGGTAAGCATCCTTTAAATCCACTGTGGTCATGTACTGACCCTCTTGGATCATGGGTAAGATTGTCCGAATAGTTTCCATTTTGAACGATGGAACTCTTAGTAATTTGTTTAGAGTCTTTAAATCTAAGATTGGCCTGAAAGTTCCCTCTTTTTTGGGAACCACAAACAGGTTTGAGTAGAACCCTTGTCCTTGTTCCGACCGCGGAACCGGATGGATCACTCCCATTAATAACAGATCTTGTATGCAGCGTAGAAACGCTTCTTTCTTTATCTGGTTTGTTGACAACCTTGACAGATGAAATCTCCCTCTTGGGGGAGATAATTTGAAGTCTAGAAGGTATCCCTGCGATATGATCTCTAGAGCCCAGGGATCCTGAACATCTCTTGCCCAGGCCTGGGCGAAGAGGGAGAGTCTGCCCCCCACTAGATCCGGTCCCGGATCGGGGGCTCTCGGTTCATGCTGTCTTTGGGGCAGCAGCAGGTTTCCTGGCCTGCTTGCTCTTGTTCCAGGACTGGTTAGGCTTCCAGCCTTGCCTGTAACGAGCAACAGCTCCTTCCTGTTTTGGTGCAGTGGAGGTTGATGCTGCTCCTGTTTTAAAGTTCCGAAAGGGACGAAAATTAGACTGTCTAGCCTTAGCTTTGGCTTTGTCTTGAGGTAGGGCGTGGCCCTTACCTCCTGTAATGTCAGCGATAATCTCTTTCAAACCAGGCCCAAATAAAGACTGCCCCTTGAAAGGTATATTAAGTAATTTGGACTTAGAAGTAACATCAGCTGACCAGGATTTTAGCCACAGCGCCCTACGTGCCTGTATGGCGAATCCTGAGTTCTTAGCCGTAAGTTTGGTTAAATGTACTACGGCCTCCGAAATGAAGGAATTAGCTAGTTTAAGGACTCTAAGCCTGTCCGTAATGTCGTCTAGCGTAGATGAACTAAGGTTCTCTTCAAGCGACTCAATCCAAAATGCTGCCGCAGCCGTAATCGGCGCGATACATGCAAGGGGTTGTAATATAAAACCTTGTTGAACAAACATTTTCTTAAGGTAACCCTCTAATTTTTTATCCATTGGATCTGAGAAAGCACAGCTATCCTCCACCGGGATAGTGGTACGCTTAGCTAAAGTAGAAACTGCTCCCTCCACCTTGGGGACCGTTTGCCATAAGTCCCGAGTGGTGGCGTCTATTGGAAACATCTTTCTAAATATTGGAGGGGGTGAGAACGGCACACCGGGTCTATCCCACTCCTTAGTAACAATTTCAGTTAGTCTCTTAGGTATAGGAAAAACGTCAGTACTCGCCGGTACCGCAAAGTATTTATCCAACCTACACAGTTTCTCTGGTATTGCAACGGTGTTACAATCGTTGAGAGCTGCTAAGACCTCCCCTAGTAATACACGGAGGTTCTCCAATTTAAATTTAAAATTTGAAATATCTGAGTCCAATCTGTTTGGATCAGAACCGTCACCCACAGAATGAAGCTCTCCGTCCTCATGCTCTGCGAGCTGTGACGCAGTATCAGACATGGCCCTAGCATTGTCAGCGCACTCTGTTCTCACCCCAGAGTGATCACGCTTGCCTCTTAGTTCTGGTAATTTAGACAAAACTTCAGTCATAACAGTAGCCATATCTTGTAATGTTATCTGTAATGGCCGCCCAGATGTACTAGGCGCCAAAATATCACGCACCTCCCGGGCGGGAGATGCAGGTACTGCCGCGTGAGGCGAGTTAGTCGGCATAACTCTCCCCTCGCTGTTTGGTGAAATTTGTTCACATTGTACAGATTGACTTTTATTTAAAGTAGCATCAATACAGTTAGTACATAAATTTCTATTGGGCTCCACCTTGGCATTGGAACAAATGACACAGATATCTTCCTCTGAGTCAGACATGTTTAACACACTAGCAAAAAACTTACAACTTGGTTATAATCTTTTTTAGCAAAAAACGTACTGTGCCTCAAAGAGGTACTAACGATTAAATGACAGTTGAAATAGTGAACTGAAAAACAGTTATAGCATCAAACTTTAAAACAACAAAACTTTTAGCAAAGGTTTGTTCCCATTAGTAAAATAACGATAATTAAATTTGACATAAAAAATACAAAGCAACGTTTTTATTCACAGTCACTATAAGAATTCTCACAGCTCTGCTGAGAGAATTTACCTCCCTTCAAAGAAGTTTGAAGACCCCTGAGATCTATCAGAGATGAACCGGATCATGCAGGAAAAATAAAAGTAATTGACTGGTATTTTTTGATGCGTAGCAAAGAGCGCCAAAAACGGCCCCTCCCTCTCCCACACAGCAGTGAAGAGAAACGAAACTGTCACAAATAAATCAAAAAAAAAAAACTGCCAAGTGGAAAATAATGCCCAAATATTTATTCACACAGTACCTCAGCAATGTAAACGATTCTACATTCCAGCAAAAACGTTTAACATGATAAATAGTTATTAAAAAGGATTAGTGACCTTTAACAGAGTAGTTCCGGTGAAATACCATCCCCAGAATACTGAAGTGTATACATACATGTCATTTTAACGGTATGGCAGGATTTTCTCATCAATTCCATTCAGAAAATAAAAACTGCTACATACCTCAATGCAGATTCCTCTGCCCGCTGTCCCCTGATCTGAAGCCTTTACCTCCCTCAGATGGCCGAGAACAGCAATATGATCTTAACTACTCCGGTTAAAATCATAGTAAAAAAACTCTGACAGATTCTTCCTCAAACTCTGCCAGAGAAGTAATAACACGCTCCGGTGCTATTTTAAAATAACAAACTTTTGATTGAAGTCATAAAAACTAAGTATAATCACCATAGTCCTCTCACACATCCTATCTAGTCGTTGGGTGCAAGAGAATGACTGGGACTGACGTAGAGGGGAGGAGCTATATGCAGCTCTGCTGGGTGAATCCTCTTGCATTTCCTGTTGGGGAGGAGTTATATCCCAGAAGTAATGATGACCCGTGGACTGATCACACATAACAGAAGAAAAGAAAGAACAGAGTAAACCTACTCTGGCTTTCTATACTAGGGCAGCAACATGTTAGGAAAATGCAGCGAGGCCCACCTCACAAGTTCCTAACTGCTTTAAAGCCACCACTAACCTACTGAGATTAACGTGGACTACGGCTAGACACAAAAATCTTGCTTGTAGCGAAAGAAATCCAATTTTCTTCAGACACCAAAATTTCACCTCCTCCATTGACGAAGGCAAGAGAATGACTGGGGATTATGGGTGGGGGAGTGACACTTAACAGCTTTGAGTGAGTGATTGATGACGTTTTGGACTCACTATATCTTAGGAAAGAAAACAGAGAAACTTTGAAAGCTTGTCTTTTACTATGTAATGTTAGTCCAATAAAAATGTATAACTGCATACTGCAATACTCTTATTTTGATATTCAACTACTGGACTAATATGGCTACTATTATATATATATATATATATATATATATATATATATATATATATATATATATATACAAACTTCCAAGAGGATCCCACACTCACTGCTTCAACTCAGCCTTCGGGGTGCACTTAAAACAGTAACATGCCAAATAAATGACCTAAGGTCTGAGGACGGGGGCAACCCCGAAAACGTTAATCTAAGTAAAATTGAATTACTATTATACTGAGAGTGCCTTTTCTCATTTATTTGGTATATATATATATATATATATATATATATATATATATATATATATATATATATATATATATATATACAGTATATATACACACACATACATATAAATAAATATATATATATATATATATATATATACACATACAGTGTTCTCCCCAGGACCTTTTTAATGGGTGCACCTATTTTACTTACCACCCGGCTAAAAGTTTTAGCCAGTATTAAGCTAAAATTAGCTAATATTCAAGAAAAATTTATATTTATTTTAAATTATCATTAAATAAATGTTAAATTATGCAATTATTTTGTGCTTTGGATAGCAGAAAATGTTAAAATATTTGAAAGTATTACACTATCCCCACCCGGCTACTTTATAATAGCACCCGGCTGGTAACATTTTCTGTGGAGGAAGTTCAAGATATAAACAAAGCAGCAAGTATCCAAACATAGGCAAGGTCGCAGGCAGGAAATCCAGCAACAAATAGGAAATAGGAACAGGAAAGACTTGTAATGCCAGAGCAAAGAGTAAAGAAATAGGCTGTTCAATATATGGTCAGAGAGCACTTCCCTGATTGGTTGGCATCCAGAGAGGTGGAGCTGGGAGACACACCTACTAAGATAATATTATTGCAATTACCCGCAAGTAAACAATCTCCAGTGGCACAGACTGAGCAAGTTGGACTCTGAACCCGGAGTCACTGGTTCCATCCCTGCAAGGGCCCAACAAGGGAAGTCACCAGCAGTGTCCCTACCACACATTTTTTATATTAGCACGAACATAGCTTATGAGATCCTGACAGTACCTTATGGGATCCTGACACCTAGTCATGACAGAGTGATTTAGATGTTAAACATTTGCCAAAATGATTAATGCATTACTGCAGGGCCTAAGTTTTCTACATTGAGCACCATTTCTTATTGAGGGCAGAGAGTTCTTGGCCCATTGTATACAAACTGCCCAATGTTAAACCTAGTTTATTAGATGCTTGTAACATTATGATCTCATTATATGGGGGGATGTCAATACAGTTTGGGAGCCCAGTCTGGACAAGTTAGCACGGGAAGGGGAGCAGATTGATAAGGGAGTAGTGCAAACATTTAAGTCGTTTCATACCCTTGCCAAACAATATGGTCTGTTTTGCATCCTTCTGGTTGGGATTATACGAGTGCACATGGTTCATATTCCAGAATCAATTACTTCTTATGTGACACTTGGACATTAGACAAAGTCTAAAAAGCATTCATATTGCTGTGTGTGGTCAGACCATGATTCATTTTTCTTGGCTCTTCAGTTTGCCAACCATGGGAAAGAATCTTCTAACTGGCAATTGCCAGACTGTTATCTTAGTGATGTGCAGGTCCCTGACATCGAGAAAGAAGTTATAGATTATTTGGAATCAATGATATAGGATACATTTTTGACCTGACTGTTTGGGCTTCACTGAAAGGATTATATGGGGGTATCTTCATTAAATTGGTTGCACAGGTGAAACTTGAGAGGGGGCCTCTTTAGCAAAATTGTTTTGTGAATTGAGAACTTTAAAAGCTGTCTCCAAGATTGATACTTCTTTGGCTCAAACTGTGAAATTGCTGGAACTAAGGAAAATAATTATGGACAGGGAGATGGCTAATGTTCAAGCAAGCGTGGCTGAAGCACTATTATTACCATAAAGGTAACAAGGCTGAAATAGATTATACTAAGCTTCTTCAACGATTCCACCTAAACAGAATAGACAAAATTAGAAGAGAGGGTCAGACCTTTTATTCACCCAAAGACATAGGTAATGTGTTTGCTAACTATTACAACCAGCTATATAACATTAATACTCACATAGCGGACAAGAAGGCTACTGTTGATAATATTGAACATTTTTTTACTATCCTTGGAGTTTCCAAGGTTGAGCTGAGGAATCAGCAGAAATGTTATGCTAACCGATTAATTCTGATGAAATACTCTCAGCAATTAAAGACCTTAAAATGACACTCAAGTCAAAATTAAACATTCATGATTCAGATAGAGCATACAATTTTAAACAACTTTCCAATTTACTTCCATTAACAAAATGTGCAAAGTCTTTTTATATTTATACATTTTGAGTCACCAGCTCCTACTGAGCATGTGCAAAAATTCACAGAATATATGTATATGCATTTGTGATTGGCTGATGGCTGTCACATGATACAGGGGGAGTGCAAATAGACATAACTTTGAAATGTGTCAGAACAAAATCTACTACTCATTTGAAGTTCAGACTATGGGGTAGATTTATCAAGTGTCAGATGGACATGATCCGCTGTAGTGGATCATGTCCGCCCGACATGGCTAAATGCTGACAGCATACGCTCTTGGCATTTATCATTGAACAAGCATTTCTAGTGAAATGCTTGTGCAATGCCCGCCCCCTGCACATTTGCGGCCAATTGGCTGCTAGCAGGGGGTGTCAATCATCCTGTTCGTATCTGATTTGGATGATTGCAGTCCGCAACCTCTGAGTTAAGGAGCAGCACTTCTTCAATTTTGTTTCCGGCGAGCCTGAAGGCTAGCTCGGAAACTGCTGGATTTGCAGCATGATAAATCAGCCCCTAAGTACTACTGCATTGTCTTTTTTATCATGCATTTGTTCATTATGCAAATCTACTGTGTTTACTGGTCATTTAAGCTGCACAAGGAACCAGGACCTGCCTTGTTTAACAAAAAGTTATCATTCTTACTGGTTAGCTTCCTGGTAAGGGTTTATAATAAGGCTTTTAAGGAGGGCAGGTTCCGTAAGGAAATCAAGAGGCTACAATTATGACCATTTTCTAAGCCTCGAAAGAACCTTTGATAATGTGAAAGTTACAGGCCCACCTCTTTAATATATTTAGATGTCAAGATCTATGTGAAGATCTTGGTAGCAAGACTTACTAGAGCGTTACCCTCAGTGATCCATAGAGACCAGGTGCAGTTTACCCCAGTTTGCAGGGATTGGATAATACCAAAAGACTTATGAATATTTTCTCTCTAGGGATGCCAGTCGTTACCCTATCCTGCTTAGATGCTGAGAAAGCTTTTGATAGGTTGTGGTGGGACTATATGAAAGATAGATTGTCAAGAATTGCACCCAAAAATAACAGAAGTACACATGTAGAAGAGCCACAACAGCCTATGTAAATTGCCATAGCAACCCAATCCATGACTCAAACTCTCACTCAATATCTTGCGTGAGCTGGGAATGTTTATAATAAAGAATAAAAAAATATTATACAGAAGGCAACAGAATCACTAATCTTCATAAAATCACAATTCACTATTAAAAAACTATTAAATACAATGTTTCTGACTCAATGTGGCCCTTAGTCATGCTGAGTTCTTATAAATTTGAAAGTGTAATAATAAACATATTAACTGAGCAGTATGCAAGCATTAATAAAGTGTGCTAAACACAAACACTGGTATACAGAAAAAAGAACAGCAATCAATAAAAAATGAGGTATAAAATTATCGATTGGTACCAATATATGGCTAATTATATTAAGATTATAAATTATTATAAATACTAGATTATATTTAGATTATAAATTATTATAAATACTTAGAACATATTCCCTTATGTGAAGAACATTGCAATGTGAAATATTTACATTAAATACATACACCAATAAGCACAGCACCTCCTGTATAGTGCACGCTGATACAAGGATGCTGTCCAGCCTTCAATATGTAGCCACACACAGCAGCACTTTTGAAGATAAAAACAACCTTTATTACTGATACAGCTGGGTCATGTATTAAGCAACGTTTTGGGCACCTGGCCCTTAATCATGCATAGCTGACCTCATACAATGCACCATTATAGAGCCCAACCCTCATTGAGGCCACCAATCAGTAACTGGCAACACCCCCCCCCCCCCTAATGGATAAATCTATTAATGTAATTTAAGTTCTAAAACTACAGATACAAAATATTTTTCTATAAAATAGTTCCAGATGAAAACAACGGTATACAAAGAAAATGAAATTCAGAGACAATTTTATCAATTAAATCTTTTCTTTATATTCATGCCACAGCAAAGTTAAAGTAAACGGTCTTATATCCGACAGATTTCACATACAAAACGGCACAAGACAAGGCTGCCCCCTCTCACCCACACTTTTTGCCTCTTTATCGAAACACTGGCACAAAAAATAGAAACAATAAACTGATCACGGGTATACAAATTGACAAACACAGAACATAAATTGGCATTATATGCTGACAATGTCCTCCTTACCCTCACTAAGATAGAAACTTTCTTACCAAAAACATTAGAGGAATTTAAGAAATTTGGACAAGTGTCCAACTTCCTATTGAACCTAACAAAATCTGAAATGCTAAATATTAATTACAAGGAACAAATACTCAACCAACTTGCCTTCAATTGCCCACTAAAAAGACAAAAAATAAAATTAAAATACTGAGGTATTAAGCTTAGCTCCCCAGACATCCCAACTATATTCAAATCCAACTATAGAGCAATGGAAAAAAAAACTCTAATGACAGACCTAATCAAGCTCGAAAACCAAATCCATATCATGGGAATAGGTAGAATAAATGTAATAAACATGAATATCTTGCCAAGACTACTGTATATGATGCAAACCACTTCTATACATCTAACACACAATATCTCAATAAAAAATGCAATTGTAAATAGAAAAACATATGGCAGGGCACCGGACACAGAATAGAGAAACAGACAATGTACCTACCCCCAAGGATAGAGGTGGATTAGGTGTACCAAACATACATACATACATACAAAGATGCGATTATACTACACATACTGTTTGACTGGGGCACGGAACAAAACAAACAAACAGTGGGTCCAAATAGATAGGCACATATTAGGCTATAGCAATGAAGGAATAGCTGCATGGTTACCTCGTACCACAGACTAGGTAAAATACAATACAATACCCCTTCTGGACAGAATTTTTTGTGACATAGGACCAAATTGACAAATACATCTACAAACATTTGCAACATCCTCTCCCATGTCCCCTATTTGCAATATCCAACACTACCTTTGAATCACAGAGACCCACAACCAGACTTTAGCTATCATATAAAAGGACAGAATAATATCAAAAAACATATAGACGCCTAGCCGATATCAGAGAAAAACATCCTGACATTTCCTTAACTGGTACTCCTATTCACAAAACATGCCACTATATAGACACACACCCCAAAAAAACAACATTTACTTAGAACTCTCCACACCATTTGAAAATCTGTGTCAGCTGGAAAAAAAAACACGCAATCTTTATATTATATAAATTAGTACAGCTAAGAGACCCACAGAAACTACCCACATACACTAACTCTTGGGATAAAGAATTAGGAACCAACATCACACCCAAAGATTGGAAAAAATCCTTCATGATCACCAAACAATCATCAATATCCACAAGGGTTCTTGAAACAAATTACAAATACCTAACGAGATGGTATCTTACAGCTACCAGATTACAAACAATATACAAAACAGCCAACGATAAGTGCTGGAGGGGATGTGGTGATATAGGAAACCCAACACACATATGGTGGCGCTGCAGCAAACTGGACACATTCTGGACAAATATCTTCAATCGAATGTCGAACATAATAGGGAAACAACTACCGAACGACCCACAGATCCTTCTTTACTTGGCCTTACCCAAGCTCAGCGACATTACGGCTAGGGCCTTACTGATACTAATGTTAAACAGTGCAAAATCCTTAATACCAAAGTACTGGAAATCTGACACAGTTCCCACAGAAAAGGAATGGGAGAACCAAGTAGAAAACTTCCTACACTTAAAGAGATATCACCACCTCCAATTAGGTACACTGGACACACACAAATTAAAATTAACAATGTGGAAACAACACATGGAACAACACACACACACCCAAAACTGAGTGTTACATACATCCTTCCCTGCTGATATCTTTAATATCGGTATCCCTCACTGTGTTATGCCCTACTGAGAATAACATGAATTATGCTAACCTGATAATTTCCTTTTCTTCAGATGGAAAGAGTCCACAGCTACATTCATTACTTTTGGGGAATTCAGAACCTGGCCACCAGGCCACCAGGAGGAGGCAAAGACACCCAGCCAAAGGCTTACATACCTCTTCCACTTTCCCCATTACCCAGTCATTCTGCCAAGGAACAAGGAACAGTAGAAGAAGCATAGGGTGAAAAGGTGCCAGAAGAACAAAAATACCCGACGCCCCCCCAGAAAAATTATGGGCGGGGAGCTGTGGACTCTTTCCATCTGAAGAAAAGGAAATTATCAGGTAAGCATAATTTATGTTTTTTCTTCATAAACGGAAAGAGTCCACAGCTGCATTCATTACTTTTGGGAAAACAATACCCAAGCTATAGAGGACACTGAATGCTAAAACGGGAGGGTACAAAAGGCAACCCATTCTGAGGGCACCAGGCCTAAAACCCATACTCCAGAAAAACCCAGCTTCGTCCAAAGCCGAGAAAAAAACTTTGAAAAAGGCCCAAGGACACCGACCCACAGATAGTCCCTAAACCTTCTTAGAGACCGCAGGAACTAGACTCGACTGAGCCAACAGCCTCCAAGAGACATCATCAACCGCCAGACGGTCTCCAAACAACAAACCCCTTATTAAAGAAAGGGATCAAACAGCCGTATGCTCCAAAAGGAGAAGACATCCATAAAGGATTCCAGAGAACCCCTAAATAGGGAACCACAAAAACTTTAAATAGGGCCCAAACAAACCTCAAGAACGCATGGCGAAAAACCCAGAGGGCCAAGCAACCGAGACCCAACCGGCCTCATAGAACAAGGAGGCAACACCCAACTCTAGTTTGCTCAAAATCCACTGGATCAAGACCCAGAGATTGAAAAAGAGAAGAGAATCTTCCCTAAACAAAGTGCATTCGCACCCTAGAAGGTAACTGAAGACGAGAACCAAAGAAACCATTAATCTCATGCAGCAACTCAGATAGGGAAAACCCCTGATGGCAACACCAGAAGAGTCAGAACGCTGCACGCTGCTGTAATCTGAAGATGAATCTAGAATTTTGAATATATACAAGCAAGGGAAAGCAGATGAGGCTAGGTTCAAATCCTAACCTACAGCTTGCTAGACGTCCAGTTAACCAGCTGATGCCGCCAGACCTTCCCACAAAATTGTAAACATGGAAAAGAAGCAGAGCCCTCCAAGGAAGGCTCATTAAACCTCGATGAACTCGAGGACGAAAATTTGCAGAGCAACAGATCTTAATACTCGCTCCAAACTCCGGACCAGTCCAACCGACAGGCATGTCTGATAGACAGGGGAAACAAAAATGACCCCAACCCCAAGCCCCCCAGGAAATGGAAGAATGGGGGATTAACCCACACCAACAGAGCTCGGGTGCCAACCCATTCGCTCCTTCAAACATAAGGCACTTCCAGGAAGAACCCCTAGGACTTGGAATAGGGAAAAGTGCAAAGATCCTTAGAAAAGACCTGGCACAACTCTCCCCTGACAGTCTTGACACAGAGGGGCCTATTTATCAAAGGTCTTGAGGATCTGAATCCAACAGTGCGGATCAGGTCAGCAAGACCTCGCTGAATGCGGAGAGCAATACGCTCTCCGCATTTAACATTGCACCAGCAGCTCCTGCTGACTAGCGGACAATCGGCCACCAGTAGGGAGGTGTCAATCAACCCGACTCGTGCTCGATTGGGTTGAATTTGTGGCGATTCCTGTCCACCTCATCAGAGCAGCTGGACAGGGTCTATGGAGCAGCGGTCTCTTAGACCCGCTGCTTCATAACTGCTGTTTCTGGTGAGTCTGAAGACTCGCCAGAAACACGGGCCCACAAGCTCCGTTTGGAGCTTGATAAATGGGCCCCAGAGAGTCTACTCTCCAAACAGCTGGTCGAACAAGCCACAGAGCAGCAGACTGCTGCCTCTCCTAAATAAAAGCTACTTGTTCCAAGAACAAGTGCTTCATCAAGTGCTTTGAGAGAGGGCCTGAACAAACGACCTTCAGAGTATGAAACTGTTTATGGGAATTTTCCCAATCATCCCTGCCTTCAGAGCTCTGAGAGCAACTGCTTTGCCGATGGTAGGCGGCAGGAGATAAATAAAGAGACCCTTCCAGGCAGTCCAGCACAGATAGGTACATAATTATCTGTCTCCTCCCGCACACAAGGCAGGACCACAATCCTCCAGAGACAGGGGAACCCACCACTGAAGGAAGCAATCTACCCCCCCAAAGGGGAAGGGACAGATAAGAAAACAGCGCACATGCCCACCAGGATGTGAGAGGCCGTAGGCTAATCAGTCAAAGACCGAATGAAAATCATCCAGGTTACCACTGTTGAATAGAATAGAAAAAAACTCCCTGTAAAAAGGGATCACACAAATCACACAAATAAGCCCTCTCTGAACACTGGGTCATCCTGAACCAGTCTACGGGATCATAAGTCCATAAGCATCCGTATAAGACCCCTAGAACTGGGACCCAGAGCTGCTCAAAGCGACCAACACCTCCAGGGAGCACAAGATACAACGTCTGAAGGAATTCAGACTCACAGGGAATGAAATCTGGGCTAACTGATGCCTCACTCATAAATTCCCAGCTCAAAGGGAAGAGAACGCCCCTAGCAGGAAGCCAACTCCCCAACAACAAGGTGCTAAGCCGTAGTTATGCAAACTACTCTAGAGCCCAAAGTGCACCTAAGAACCACACACCCGCAAAGTCCAAGACTAAGGGAAATAATTACGAGAACAGAGTTCGCCCCGAAGGAGAGAGTAGAACAAAGACTAGTCTCCAATAATTCTCTCAGATCTATCCTTCAGAGGACCACCCCAAGGAAAAAGAATGCAGAGCATCCCGAATCCTGGCGGAACGTCTCCTAACGGAAAGCTAGGAAAGGAGGAAACAACAGTCTATCGTCCCAAATATGGAACTACGAACTCCCAGAAGCAGATAAGAGCACAGCCCTCAACTTCTGCCAAGAAAAAATGGACAATGTCCAAACAGTCTCTGACCCCTAAAGAAGAGACCTCAAGAGGGAATAAGTCCTAAAAGGACAATCCCAAGGAACCTTGAAAGGCAAGACCACCAGCGAACTGGCTGCACGAAGAACCTAAATCCTTCAACTTCTAACCCACAATGGGAAGGAAACACTCTAGATTCCGAAATTGGAACCAACAGAGAATGTCGTAGCAGATCTCAATGGAGATCCGGCTAACTAGATTGAAAGGCTAATGAGGACCGAACACAATCCTCCATGCCCTAGACAAACCACGGACCCTCAAATCTTTCCGGAATGCTAGCTAAAAACTTGTAAATGAAAAACTAATAGTAGTGGGAACCACTCAGCGCCATAACCGGACCAGCCAGGCATAACAGGCGCCACGTGTCTGCAATAGGCCTTAAAAACAGAAGGATTTGTACCCAGTCAGTACCAGCCTGAAACCAAGGGCCCAACACTGACAAGGCCACATCAGTCACCTTCTTAAGAAAGAGAGATCAACAACAGACAACATAATACTAAAACACGTCCTCATGAACAGTAGAGGTAAACAGTGCGATCACAAACATGAGCTTTAAAACCAAATAAAATCCATCCTAACCGGATTAAAATAAAAGATAAGGCAACCCATAGGAAAAACAAAATGGAATTATATGGAATACTTCTGATTAGATGATTTTGCTTAGCTTAAAAGGAAAGGCTGTAGTTTGAAAATACTGGTAAAATACATACTGGAACAGTCACAGACCTCTGTTGTTCTGGAACAAAACACTTTATATAAGCCCTTCTCCGGAGCCATCCTCTGCCCCCGTTACCACTTTCTGTTGGGGTACCCCAAGGCTCTGTCCTTGGTCCCCCTTCTCTTTTCTCAATCTACACGTCGTCACTAGGTTCCCTAATAAAGTTCCCATGGTGTTTCAATACCATTTCTATGCCGATGACACCCAAATCTACCTCTGCACCAGACCTACCTCCTTCCTTAATAACCCGTGTCACTAACTGTCTATCTCACATCTCATTTTGGATGTCCTCTCACTACCTTAAGCTAAATCTCTTCACAAACTGAGCTCTTTATTTTTCCCCCTATCTTCCATTGTCTCCACCCCCCAAAATTTCTATTAACTGTTGATAATTCCATCATTACCCCTACCCGCATGCCCGATGTCTTGGGGTCCACACTTGACTCAGATCTTTCCTTCACTCCTCACATTCAGTCCTTTGCTAAAGCCTGCCGCTTCCACCTTAAAAAACATTGCTAAAAATTAGACATTTCCTTACACAAGATACAACCAAGATTTTAATCCACTCTCTCATCCTGCCACATAGCTCCTTTACAATCCATTATGAATGCCCTCTGCCAGGCTTCATCTTCCTTACTCGTCGCTCTTCATCTGCTGCACCTCTCTGCCAATCCCTTCACTGGCTTCCTCTTGCCTCTAGGATTAAACATAAACATCCTCACCCTGACATATAAAGCTCTCAACTGCACTGCTCCCCCCAAACATCTCAGAACTTGTCTCTAGATACTCTCCATCCCGTCCCCTTCGATCAGCTCAGGGATCTCCTCCTCTCTTGTTACTTCCTCACATTCCCGTTTACAGGACTTCTCCAGACTGGCCCCCATCTTGTGGAATTCCCTGCCTCGCCCCATAAGACTCTCCCCTAGTTTTAACAGCTTCAAGCACTCCCTAAAAAACTCTACTATTCAGGGATGCATACAACCAACACTAACCTTCCTAACTCCATTGCTTTCCCCTTGAACCCCTTAGAACGTAAGCCTATGGGCCCAGCTGTTTACAGATCGCTTCATAAGAGCTGACTACAACAGTGAAAACTCTCGGCCTGGCCCTCTAACCACTTGACCCCTACAAAAGCTATCCTGTACACCGACTATGTTTTACAGCGCTGCGGAATCTGTTGGTGCTCTGCAAATACCTGATAATAATAATAATAATAATAAAAGCTAATGCAATGCACATTAGGCCAGCAATGATTTAAAAAGAGGCTGAGGGAATCAGGTGCATGAATGATTAATAATTTTGGCAGGTAAGTTGAATGCAGATACTCCCCAAACAGTATGATTGTCAGTAGCAGGACGGCATTCTTAAAGGGACGTATGTTACATTCTAGTGGATAAGCAGTTTTTTAAATATTCAGATACCCCGTCTGGCACCAACATCCATGCCATGTTCAAGTCGCTTAAATCCCCTTTCTTCCCCATTCTGATGCTCGGTTTTGAACTTCAGCAAGTCGTCTTCACCACGTCTAGATGCCTAAATGCATTGAGTTGCTGCCATGTGATTGGCTGATTAGCAATTTATGTTACCAAGCAATTGAACAGGTGTACTTAATAAAGTGGCCGATGAGTGTATATATATTTTTATATATATATATATATAAAATCCCAGACCAACACCTTCGGACCTTTTCACCTGCCACAACTGCCCCTCCCTCCGGACCACAACCCAACCAACTAACCCACCCCAAAACAGCCGCAATTACCTCAACTGCATCCTCCCACAACACCCGCTCCATCCACAAGCACGCCCTCAAAATCTGGAACCTGCTAGACTCTACCTTCCCAGGACGTCGCCTTCCTCACCGAGACCTGGCTGAACCCTGCATCAGCGCTGGACATTGCCACTGCAATACCCGACGGCTACAAGATCAACCACAAAGACTGCAGCCAACAGACCTGGAGGAGGCATCGCCATCATCCACAAGCACATCATCCAAGTCACAACCAGCTCCGACGACCACTCACCAAGCCTAGAACAGCTACACTTCAAGATCCAGGTCAACCCCCAACCATCACCCACCACGGCACCCCTCATCTACAGACCTCCCGGACGTCGTCCCGCCCTTCTGTGACTCTACTCACCGACCACATTGCACCCCATGCCCTCACCCACAAAGGACTACATCTCCTCGGTGACCTCAGCTTCCATCTTGACAACCCCCAATGATCACAACACTCCCACCCTCATGGAAAACCTTGGAACCATCGGACCTGAAGCAACTCGTCAACTACCCAACCCACGCAGCCGGCCACACCCTCGACCCGATCTTCTCCTCAGGAAACCACATATTCAGTCAATCACATCACCGAACTCCTCTGGACTGACACCACTCGCATACACGTCTCCTTCAACAAACCCACCACCCACCTCCGACAGTAACCACCCGGCCCCACAGAAACTGGAACAACATCACCCAAGACCAACTACACCGCACCCTAAACAAATCCTCCCCACCTACTCCACAGACGCCAACTCCCTCCGTCCGCAACCTCCACCGCTGGATTACAGGACTGCTCCAACACCCTCGCCGCCTTCAAAAAAACGTCCAGGACGCCCAAACCATCAACAAGGCCATCTGGTTCATACACCATCGCCTCTGAACTCCGCCGCACCATCAACTACTCCATCAAAACCGGCACCTTCCCCCGATGTCTGGAAAGCACGCAGAACTGAAAAACCCTGCTGAAGAAATCCTCGGCAGACCCCACGTACCCGAAAAACTACCGCTCCATCTCTCTACTCTCCCCTTCCCCGGCAAAAAATTATAGAGAAGTCCCATCAACTTGCAACTTATTGACCACATTTAGGCCAACCACACCCTGGACCACACCCAATCCAGTTTCAGAAGCAACCACAGCACCGAGACCGACAGTCCACATCATGCTCGACCGATCAGCAGCTTTCAACCACTGTCGACCACAACACCCTCCCCACCCGTCTACACAACACCGGCATCCGCAGCAAAGCCCTGGAATGGATTACCTCCTTCCTCACGGGCAGGGACCCAGAAAGTCGGACTCCCAACCCTTCTCCTCCAAACCCACACCAGTCAACTGCGGGTGTACCGCAAGGCCTCTTCGCTGAGCCCCACCCTCTTCAACATCTACATGGCACCTCTGGCCGCCACTGTCCAATGCCACGACCTCAACATTGTCTCTTACGCCAACGGACACCCAGTTAAACATCTCACTCGCCCGAGATCCCACCACCACCAAAAAGAACGTCCATGAAGGTCCTGACAGCAGTCGCGCCTGGGATTGAATGACAACCGGCTCTCAAACTAAACACAGACAAAACCGAAGTCTTCCTCCTTGGGCCCCAATAAATCCGCATGGGATGACTCCTGGTGGGCCCACAGCATTCGGTCACCCTCTCAACCCCAACCGAAGACCGCGCACAAAATCTAGGCTTCATTCCTGGACTCCTTACTCGCCATGGACCGACAATTCAAAGCCATCACCTCAACATGCTTCCACAGTTCTCCACCTGCTACGAAAAATCTTCAGTGGAGTCCCTACCGAAACCAAGAAAACAGTCACCCACACCCTCGTCAGCAAGCCGGTTGGACTATGGCAACGCACTCTATGCCCGGCTCCACCATCAAACTCCAAAAGAGACTCCAACATATCCAAAACGGCCACTCAGCCAGACGCATCTTTGACAGTCCCTCTCCAATGCCACATCAACGAACACCTAAGGAACCCTTCACTGGCTCCCCATCAACAAAGATAATCACCTTCAAGCACCTTACCCACGGCGTTTCAAGGCCCTACATAAACATCGGACCCGAATACATCAACCACCGCATAAATTTCTACACCCCACGCCAGACAACTCCCGATCGGGCCCGACCAAGCACTCACAGCTCATCCCAGCATCAGCAAATCCACAGCGGGTGGAAGATCCTTCTCCCACATGGCAGCCAAAGCACCTCCAAACAATCACCTCCCTTACCAAGTTCAGAAAGGACCTCAAAACCTGGCTCTTCAATGAACCGCCCATCCCCTCCCCCCCCCTCCCCTCCTATCCCCTTTCCCTTAGCGCCTTGAGACCCTCACGGGTGAATTAGTTCACGCTCTATAAAGTACCCAATAGATAGATAGATATAGATAGATAGATAGATACTCTTTATATACAGAGAGAAAGACATAGAGAGAGAGAGAAAGAGAGAGAGAGCTTTTTTTCACATCCTGCAATGAGATTTTTTTGGTGAAAATTTTTCTGCACTGTTGCTTTGCAGCGCTGCTCCGTATTTGACTGTTCTCTTCAAACAACACTTCCCTCTGGCTGTCACTGTGTTAAGGAAAAACTTACACAGTACATCCCAGAGCACAGCACTGTTTGAAGTGAAACAGGCTTCTGTGGAGCATCTCTTGCAAAGCAAAAGCGATAACAGTTCCTGCATGTTTCCTGTTCTTTCTGCAGACATGTTGCAATTTTCCTGCAATTACATCTCAGATCACAACATCATCTGCCTTAGGATATGTATAAATGCACTAGCCCCAGAATACATATATAAGTGTACATGATAAAACTAAAATGACAACAAAACATTTCTCTCCTTATTTGCTAATAAACATATTATTTAGAAAAATAGAAAATTAAAATTCATCATTATACTAACCAGTCTTGAAAATGGCAGCTTACTGATTAACAGCATTGTGGATCCTTGATATTTCCGTATATCAAGAAGAACACTCTTTGATGGTCGGTATAAAGGTCTGCGAGCTGTGTAATAAATAACAAAATTAAAAATATATTAAACAAAAGGACAGTATCCAATTGAATATTTTTACCATAACTGCACATTAAAAATGCAGTGTCATTACAGTGTTCTTTTCAGGGGCCTTTTAAATGGCTGCACCACCCGGCTGAGTTTACTGACAATCCATCAGAAATTAAAACCTAGTATTAAACCTAAAATGAGTTAATATTAAAATGTTTCAATGCTTATTGCATAGATTATAATTAAATAAAATTAATATAAGCAATTAATTGGTACAGCAGAAATACTGTTTACTTAAAGTGAATGTAAATTTGAATGAATGAGTGCCCTGGTTTATAAAAATACCTATTAAAAACAGGGGCACTTTAATTCATTAAAACTTTACATTGCAGTGGTTTTTTTTAAAATGCTTACCTTTCTTTAGCAACCAAGACCGGTGATTCCCCGCCCGCAGCTCCTCTGTACTTACCTCAAGCAATGACGAAACCCATCTTCCCTCCAATCAGAGGCGTGCACCTTAGAGCATTCATCTCGTGAGGCCAGCGCCGTGAGATTGGAGGAAGCCGGTTTTCGTCATTGAGGTGCTAAGTACAACAGGAGAGGCGGGCGGAGGATCGCCGGTTTGGTTTTGCTAAATTAAGGTAAAAAACGCTGCAATGTAAAGTTTAATGAATGAAAGGGGACCCTGTTTTTAATAGTATTTTTTTTTTTTTTTAATTTTTTTATTGAGGTTATTCATAAATACAGCTCCAAGGCAATGCACAATAGCGGAAACAGCATATACATTATGTTACAGAAGTATGACATGGAAGTGCATAACAATAAGTTACAACGATAATTAAAAGTCAAAACCAATATCACCGTAAGTAAAGCTATTTACACTAGTAATAAACCTAATTTATATGTTTTTAATATATAGATAGATATTTGCCCCCCACACTTCTAGGGGCCACTCTTGGACCCATGAGAATATATATGACTCAATAGGGGGACTCTAATGATAGGTGCGGTCACCTTTTGGACCATAGAATTTTATAATGACCCAAAGTGATATATTTCCTATGTCTGCCATATCAAAGTAAAGCTAAAGGAGAAATGAGGATAATAATCAATTATAAGGGACATATTACAAAGGTGTCCAAAGTTTGTTCTAAGCGATGTCATCCTGTTATATGGCGCACTCTCTCTTGACTAAGTCTATGCCCGCAATGGAAGGAGAATTGGAGTTGAACATGGCGAACCCTATTACTCATTAAGGTTGACAGGGGACTAATGGGGACTACAAATAGGGGAGTTGAACTATCTTTGCTGCCACTTGATATATCTTTCAACTACAGAGCCAACCTCCTTAGGCCATAGGTGACCTCCAACTCCCCAGATAATATCCCTGAATGCATTTTGGGTGTTTAAATCCCAGACCAGGGCAGCCCCTTACTCAAGCTCACTATTACTTAGCTCTCCCGTTTTTTTTTTGTTTTTTTTTTGCCTTTTTTTTTTTTTTTTATTTTTTTTTTGTTCTTTTTCCTTTCCCCCGGTAGTTACCCTCAAAGTATTGCGCTACCTCGGCCGCTGGCTGCGCAAAAGAGGATTAACTGATGCTATGTTAGCTATTATCATCATGAGAACTATTTTCTAATTGATCTCTGCAAGGGGACCTCTAAGTACATAAGGGACATCGTCGTGAGGAGAAGGGGTCACCAGAATGTACAGTCAAATCACTCCAAAGTACTGAATAGCAAACTGACTTAGATACTGCTCTAAACAATAGTAAAATAAATGGAACCTCCAGTTCAACTAACATAACTACAAACATTGAAACAAAAAACATGTGTTTGAGGGGCACTATCCTAATGAAATATCTTTCCTCTTATAACGCCAAGTGGAGTAATACCCCTGATCCTGGAGTAGGAAAATGAGCCTACCCACCTTTGCAACAAGGCTCTTCTGGTGAAGGACATATATAAAAATACAACAGCGCCCATTATAACTCTAATAAATTACCCAGACATTGCCCCCCAACCCAGACATTAATATAAATCATTGTGTGACGTGTAGGAAGTTTGTAAGGGAAAACCACTTAGGGAGCAATACACAGTGTAGAGCAGAATATTTACATTTAAGTCTAAGCACTATAAAGCTTCCATATTAATTCTGTTGGTACAGTGACACCATGTAGGTGCAGCTTAACTATAGAGGCATGCACATATGAAAGAAAGCAGAGTGCAGGGCCAAAAGCTTTTAACATATAGATTGCATTATAAGTTAGTTCTGCTTTATATTGAACTGTCTGTTAATGTTCCTTATGTTATCCTGTATTAAACTAAGGAAGAGAAGAATCATACAACAGGACATATAATGCTGAAAGAAAAATAAAGAATACAGTGAAATTAAGAAACAAAACAAAAAGAAAAAACAACCACAAAGGGCTTAATGTAGTTGTTAGAGTTCCCATTCTATCCATGTTCATAGTGGAAAGTAACCCCATACATAGTTTAAGCAGGGGATGAACTTGCCTGCTGATTCTTATAATAAGTTCTGTGGGTGTGCTACATATAACAGTCTGTCTAATTGCCGCACATCAAAACCAGAAAGTAGCAGCTTCTTATCCGATGCCTGTTCTCCTTATTGCGTCTTCGTTTTTAAAGCATAGGGGTTGTGACCCAGAAAAAAGGAGGTCTGTGCGGTGCGAACTGGTTAATCGGATATGCTGCGGAGGCTAGGCTCAGACGATTTTCCCCTCTTTGTGAAAACTTTGAGTGCGGTGGCTTTGGCCTATAAATCCAGGTGATATAAGTGCCCCCAGTGTGCGGTCCTTTGACAGCAGGTATAGTGATTTCCCCGCGACCAGCCTCCCCTGTGTCTCTGCCCATGATAGGTCCCCTCAAGACCGGGGAGAAGCAACATTCAATTCTACTCTAGTTGCGCTCGCGGGTCTCCCCGCATTCGGCTTCCCCACAAAGGAACCACTCATTATCGCTCTCATTCCCGGTGAGTGATCAGAGGAATCGCCCATCCTTAAAGCGTTACCTACCGGTGTACTCAGATTGCGGTGCTGTGATTGTCCCCATCCGGGACCGGGACCTGCAGCAAGGGATCTAGTGTGTCTGGGAGGTGCGCTTGGGGGCTGTCTTCTTTGTCAAATTTCTTCGGGGAGCTTCTGGGGCATTATATCGATGTCTGGCTTGCTTTGTGAGCTCTCGCAAGACTATCAGTTTTCAGCAAACCAGGTCTGTAATATCCGTTTGTGATGCTCCTCTAGTAAGCGGGTCACAGTCTGAAGTAGTATAGCGACACAAGGCGCCATTTCTTACATATGGTGTGTAGCAGTGAAGTTTCTCAATCCTCTCTCCTGGCTTATCCCCCAGAACAAGGACGGCATAGCAGACATAGGTAGCATGAATGATAAATGTTTTTCTCCTTTAGAGAAGGATTGCAATCCAGTAGGGAATGCCTTACCCGGATAGACCGGGGGGGGGTGCCTGAGGTCTCAGAAGAGGCCCGCCGCCAGAGGCCACAGCAGTCCAGATCAGCGCTCCAGAATCATTAAGTCAGCAAATTTGGTAAAGATCAGTTCAGTGGATTATACTGCAGACACAATAAAACGTTTTTTCTCCCATAGATGCTGCAATTATCAGTGCATAATCGGCGGATTTGTGCAGATATTCTTCTAGAGCTCCTGATAACACGTCCTGTCATGGACCGCCGCCTAGACACGCCCCCCTTAATAGTATTTTTTAAGAAACGGGCACTGATTCATTCAACTTTACATTCACTTTAAGAGGGGAATCTTTGCATTTTATTTTGTGCAAGTTTAAAGATAACTGCACAGGAAAAGTCAAACAAAAGTCAAACATAGCATAATTCAGCCACGTCAAAAACATATGAGTCATACAATGATCAGTTCTCAAGGATTTTATGTATGATCTATATATTTTCATATACAGTAGCAAACAAAGTATCAATCTCGGCACAAAAATCCAAGTCAGGAGAGAGATGAAAGATTAAAATGTCCACTTTAGTGGATACGATATATAAAAATGTAAAGGGCACAGCACAGATCGGTTACTTTGTTTACTACAGTCGTCCCGAAGAGAGGGGCATGGAGGAGAGCCTTAGTAATCTGCGGCTTTCAACCTCTGCCGTTTCAAACAGTATCGGCATCTAAGTGTACGCACACTACGGATCTGGTTGTACACACTATACACAGCTGAGATGTGAAACATGCTGTCTTCAGGATTAACAGCTCACGATAATATTGCAGCTCATTGTCACTGGCTTGTGGGTCAAGAGAGGTGCCCTGATTGAGTTTGCTGAGGTGCGGTAAGTCTTCACTTACTATACATATTAAGATTTGTGATATGAAGTTGAAACTTTTCTTGTTTGCACCTACAAAGAGTCACTGGGGTAGATTTATTAAGCAGCGGATGCTGCAATCTAACCCGGTAGTTTCAGGTTCCCCTGAAACTGAAGTTAAGAAGCAGCGGTCTTAAGACCGCTGCTCCTTAACTCGTCCGCCACCTCTTTGAGGACAACAATCATCCCGATCAGATATGATTGGGATGATTGACACCCCCTGCTAGCGGACGATTGGATAAATGTATGCTGTCAGCATTTATTGATGTGCGGCGAACATGAGCCGCTATAGCGGATCATGTCCACTCGCACAATGATAAATTTGCCCAACTGTATGGATCGCATATGATGAAAGATTGTGATTACAGGTGCTATACTTGCCTAGAATTACCATACATGCAATCAGTGTGAATTTTCTATTTTTATAAAGAGTTTATTTTCATATACATGTGCATGTAAAATATAAATAGCCAAATTTGTGTTAAACACTAAGGGGCCGAATTATCAATGTGTGGACTGACATGATCCGCTGTAGCAATCATGTCCGCCACACATCGATAAATGCCAACAGCATACGCTGTCGCCATTTATCATTGCACAAGCATTTCACTAGAAATATACAAAAATAAAATTATTAACCTGACTAAAACGCAGACAATAATAAATCAAACAAAAAACAATGTGTTAGTGCAAAAAGGATATGTCCAAAAAAGTCAATTGGAGACTAAATCCCAACTCCAAATGTGCATAAGTGATCCCAGGGATTACTTCTCAGTGGAAATGAATGCTGCAGTCGAACTCCAAGGGGCATCTTTATCAAGCTCCATATAGAGCTTGATGCCTCTAAAGACCTTTGCTCCATAACCTGTCCACCTGCTCTGAGGCAGCGGACAGAAATCAACCCGATCGAATACGTATCGCACCAGCAGTTCACAAGATTTATCGATGTGCATCGGACATGATCCGCTATATCGGATCATGTCCGCTCGCACCATAATAAATAGGCCCCTAAGGGTTAATCTCGAATAAAACAGATCAATGTTGCCAATGGCGAAGTTCTGTGAGACTACAGGGTTAATTCACATATTACAGAGCTTCACATCAAGCTCTAGATATAAAATCAATGGTAGACTCCAGCAGGAGCAGATATAAGTGAACTCAGATGAATGTTAAAACAATTTATTAAAAACTGTTAAAATCACAGGGGTTTACAGAGAACAACCACAGCTAGAACTTCTGTATATTACACAGACTGTATATTTGTAAACAATGTCTATAATTACGGTTTGCAGTTCAGAAGGTTGGTCTCCGCCCACAACGTGACATCACACGCTCAAAATCCTTCTGCTATTTCAAAGAAAAACTTATAATTGGAGTAAATTAGAAAGTTGCTTAAAATTGCATGCTCTATCTGAATCATGAAAGAAAAAAATGGGTTTGGTGTCCCTTTAAGTAGATGAAAACATGATAAAACATATTTATGCAATATTCAGATTTAATATAGATTTTAACTATGTATTTACTGTAAAATATTTCACATTTGCTAATGCAAATATGCTATGTTGTGCGATGGGTGTTAGGTTTTTTTTTTCAACAATTCTTTTTTCTCTATTGACTTCTATATGGAATGCGAAAATGCAATGGAGTTGCGCGATCTCGGGTGGTCGCTTTCCCCCCATTTTTTTCTCTTAATTCATTTCTATGAGGGAATACATGCACGTGGAAAATTAAGTTTGTTTTTTTCGCACTATTCAGGTTAACGCTAGCGCAAAATATGTTTAACTTGTAATACGAACGCAACGCGACTAGCGGAAAAAGCTTAACTCTAGCGGAGTTTTCGCGATCGGGAAAAAAACATACTGCGACACTTGTAATCTAGCCCTAAATACATTTCATGCACCTCCCTCTAAATATGGGAGACGCCATACTGGAACCTAAGTTTACTGCAAGTATCTGAAAAAGGTTTGCTCCACATATGCATGCAATGGAATCCAATGAAAGCTAGATTTCAACATGGCAGAACTCATGACTAGAGGGAGGCGGAGGATAACCTTAATACTATGCTTAGAAAATGTATGTAGTGTTTAATGTCCGTTTAAGATGGCACTGAGAGAGTGGAAAGAAGAATGGCAGTTAAAGCTTTAGGACAGTCAGCAGCAAGAGCTGCAGGGGGACTTGGTGGATACATTTCAGCTACACCCATGGAACGCCCCTGTTCAGACCATTAGGTGGGGAAATTCATTTTACAATAAAGAAAACAGTAGGATTTGCGTTTTGTATTATAAATACAAACGTCAGAGTTGTTTGCATGTGCAGTTTAGTTTTATTACGATTTTTAATAGTTTTTTTCCTGTATAATTTCAATAGGAATTTTTTTTTTCTTCATAAAATATGATTTGTTGAGAACAATTTTGTTACTATTTTTAATGCAAATAAACAATACCATTTTTATTTCAATAATTAATGTATTCATTTTATACGGTTCTTAAAGTGATGGTAAATCTAAGCATATAACAAACGCTAGGATGTCTTATCACTAAGAATAAACATTAGTTTCAGTAATCCGTTACTAAATAAACACTGTTAAACTCACCCTATAGCTGTGCTAGGATGTCAGTTGACACACACGGCTATTGGTTTAGAGGTAGAAACGTTACCTAATTGAAGAAGAGCGCTGTGCCGTGGGCGGCCAGAGCTGTTGAGTTAGCTATATACTTGCAGCACATATAGGGAGAGTTTATCATTGTTTATTTAATAACTGATGACTGAAACTAATGTTTATTTTTAGTGATGGTAAAACCTAGAGTTTGTTATATACTTGGATTTACCATCATTTTAAATGATTATTAATTTTTAAAGGGTTAAAAAACATTCTGTAAAAATATATTTTGAGTGTTGCATATTAATTTCCATTCACTTGTTATTCAAAAACAAAGCTTTGTATTAAGAAATTCATTTTTTTTAATATATTTTTTTTTATTTTTTCCTAACCAACAGCCCTCCCGAATACATGAGTAGTAAAGTGATGGTAAATCCTAGAGTTTGTGAAACGCTAGGATTTACTATTGGAACAAATAAAGGGGAGTTTTTTATTCATGAAGTATAAAATACTTTATTCTGAAAGCTCCTTTATTTGTTTGCAGCGTTCGCCGCACTGAGCTGCTAAGGCAGCCCACGGCAGAACGCTATTTGATGTTTCCACCTTTTAGCCAATAGCCGTGCAAGAATTCCTGCTTGGTACCGTATATTAACCCCCCCCCCCCCCTTTATTAGTTAAAATCTTAGCGTTTCACAAACTCTAAGATTTACCATCACTTTAAAGGGATACTAAGTCTAAAAAATTTCTTTAAAATTTCAGATAGAGCATTCGATTTTAAGCTTTCTTAATTTCTTCTAATTTACTCAAATTAGCAATGTTTCTTTGTTCTTTTGCTATTATTAACTAAAAAGCAGGAATGTAAAGCTTAGGAGGCGGCCCATTTTTGGCTCAGAACCTGGGTTATGCTTGATTATTGGTTGGCTGAATTTAGTCACCAATAAGCAAGCGCTATTCAGGGTGCTGAACCTAAAATTGGACGGCTCATAAACTTTACATTCCTGCTATTAAATAAAGATACAGAGAATGAAGAAAAAATCATACCGGGGTTTTCCGAAAACCCGCCCAGGGCCGTTAAATGGAAAAACCTGTTTTTTTGGCCTTCATTCTTGGACCAAATAACAGCCCAGGGCTATAATACGGTAGTCACTTATACCAGTCTGTAGGATGCTGATAGCCCCTCCAAATGATTTTAAAGTGCTAAGCCATAACAAATAAAAGAGGATGCTTTATTTTCTTGTAGTAAGTACATTTATTACCTCATGTACATTTTTTTAAAAATAAAAAAAAACAGCATGTTAAATCAAACTGGCATTTCAATTTTTTTAATATAACCTAATATAACCTAATACCAGTATAACCTAATAAAACATATGGCATCTGGTAAAATGTTCATGTAACTCTCAAATAGGAACTTTTTTTTTATTATAGTAACATCAAATAAGTAAAACTGACTTTCAAAATTTTTAATACAACCAAGTAACCAACATATATACGGTACCATAGTCCATATTGTCTGATTAAATCTTCATGAACTTTCAAAGCCTTTGAATTCCAACTCGTCATCACTTTTGAACAATTCAAGTATATCTTCATCTGTACTGGTACTGGAAATTTCACTTTCTGCATCGTGGTCATCATCATCATCATAATCATCATCTTCTCTTTCATTTTCATTAGAGACAGATAAAACCTCAACTAAGCGTGTGTTCAACAGTTCGTTTTTCACTGTCTGCCCACGGGGTGCTATTCCACAGCATTGAAAAGCACGACTTATGCTTTCTTTGTTGAGACTGACTACAGCATGAGCCACAAAGTCCACTATGTGTTGATAGGAAGGTTTTTTGCGATAACCTTTGTTTGTATACTCCTTTTCGCCATTGGCAAACCAATCTTCCCACTGAGCACGAAGTGCTTTTTTGAATGGACCATTGATTGCTACATCTAATGGCTGTAGATAGGATGTTGTTTTCGGAGGGATAAGTTTGACAACTGTATTCCTACGCTGAAATGCCTCCAACAATTCGGACTTCTTGTGTGCTGAGCATTCATCCATGAACAATACAGATTTCTCTATGTTGAATAATCGAGACACTTGCTGTCCAAACACATTTTGAATCCACAAAAGCATAAGTTCATAGGTCATTGATCCCTTATTAGATACTGTTAAATAAATATTTTTTGGTACCTTAACTTTTGGAACTTTTTTTAAACCTTTAAGGATTATCATTGTTTTTATAACACTGCCAGCAGCATTAACACATAACACAGCAGTAAAGCGAGCTTTAGTAGCACCACAGTGGCTAGCATCCACATTTTTATTGCCAACAAAGTCTATGGTGGAAGAGCTTAACATGTCAATATATACAGGTGTCTCATCCATATTGTAAATGTGGTCAGCTTCCAAATCTGCTGTTAGTGAAGGTATACTGTCCAAATAGCTGCGTGCAATTTGTGCCTTTTCTCCTAGAGTTTTATTGTCTGCTTGACCTACATGTGTACTTTCTCACAGATAGCTTGTTACGTTTCATAAAGTTTGATATCCACTTATCAGAGCACTTGAATTCCGCTGTTTCTATTTCATGCTCTTGTGCAATTACAAAAGCCTGTTCACGTAAACGGCGATAATTAACAATCAGTTTATTTGCACGTTGTTCCCTAACCCACTGTAATAGTACAGTTTCTAAATGTGCATGTTGTGGTCCTCGACCACCACCTGCAGATCTGCGCCTCTTCTTGTCTGGGATATTTGTCAGTTCAGATTCCCTTTGGCACCATTCACGTATACGTTTTCTATCAATACCCAACTCTCTTGCGGCTGCAGATAAATTACCAGAAAGTTCTTTTACTCTTTTAACAGCATCTAACTTGTCACTGATAGTATATGACTTTTGCACACGTTTTGGTACCGGTTTGGACTCCATTTTGGGGTATAGGTATAGGTACTGTTTTACCTATGTAATTCAATCTGGGCAGAGCAGAGCAGATTAAATATATATTTTTTTTATTTAAGATAATACCTGATTTTCACCCCACCTAGGATCAATGCTATGTTTTTATTATTTGGACTCCAGCCGGTAACTTGCAACTCCAAGCAAAGCTATACTTATTCGTATTTTATTGGAACATGTGAGCTGCCTGCAGGGGATTGGCTGGATGAATTTGATTGACATAGAGCACACCAATAAAGTGAAGATCCTGACCGGATGTAGGCTATGGAGCTCGAGTGTCAGGCTCAGGCATAGGGAAGGCTGCCGCATTGATTTACAGAGCTTTATGGGCAGACTGTCAGTCAGACTGTGTCCCTGTGTGACTCGAGTCGTCAGGATACATAACAGGTTTGTGTTAGTTTGTGTTAGTAAAATGCTTCACAGTTTGTACGGTAGGTAGTAGAAAAGATGTTCAGGGGCACCAGGCTTAATCTATAAAACTTTAATTTATTGGTAAAGTATGGTACAATTTAAAACCAGCAAGTTTTATGGATGAAGCCTGGTGCCCTGAACATCTTTTCTACTACCGGTACCTAGATTGCTAAGGGGAAGGAGAGCACAGGCGTACCGGTATATATTAGGATCCGTCCCATTTGAGAGTGCAGGGCAGGTGACCGGAAAGAATCGAGTGGGTGTGACGTCATCTGGGGACGCGGGAGGTTGATGTAGGGAGAGGAAGCACACATAGGATAGACAAGCTCAAGGAGTGAGTCCGGGGCGTATATGCTGCCTTCTCCCGACCTAGCCGACGACAACAGGACATTGCATGATTAAAAAGACCGGTAAGCCCTTTTTGCCCGCCTTGCCCGATCAGATAATGTTTAACCCCATATAACCGCCCACCTAAAATAAGCGCCCATGGGCGGCTTATCGGGTGGGCGGGTTTCCGGAAAACCGGTAATAGGAGTAAGTTAGAAAGTTGTTTAAAATTGCATGCTCTATCTAAATCATTTAAGAAAAAAATTGAGTTTAGTATCCCTTTAAGGACAGAAACAATTGCATGTCCATTAACGTTATCCACTTCCATTTGACAGCAGCCACATGGATTTTGTCACATGTTGTGCAGAGGGACTGCCACTATCTAAAACATTGCAGCAATGCAGCTAAGCACAATGAGGGTGAAGTAGTCAATGACGTCACTGTCTCACTGCACAATGAAGCACTCTACCAGGAACGAACAAAAGCTCAGTAGCTTGTTCTATAGTGAATTACCACCTGGGGACAGCCTCTTTTAGCCTAATTGTGATTTTCACAGAGAACTTTCCTGAAGTATATCAGTCTGATCCCGCCTAGTAAGGTCAGTCCAGCCCCGAAATACCAGGCAATTCTTCTCTGAACAACTAACATGTTCTTCTAAGCACATTGGACACAGAGTCCACATCTGGACTAAAATAAGCTACTCCCAGGTGGTAACCGGGCCATATTACAAGTCACTGAGCTGTTGTTTATTCCTGGCAGCTTGTTTCTCTTTCTGTTTGTATTTGTATTATGACCATGGGGAAAGTCTCCTTAAAGGGACAGTATACTGTAAAATAGTTTTCCCTTAATGTGTTTACAATTGCTTTTTTTACCAACTGCGGAGTAAAAAATGTATGAAAATTAGCTTTTTAAGGTTTATTTGTGAATATTAAAGCTCTGATTTTGTGTTTTGAACCCACAACCTAATAAAATGGGTTGAGCTTGTAGGTATAATCCGATCTCATTACTGTATCACATTGTGCACATAAACATGTTACTTAATCTTATATCTGTCCATAAAACAATCACCAGTACTTGGAAAAAACAATGGAAAATCAACATTTTATTACCTTATCTCTGCTATATCCTACTGGGAGTATCATTTCTTCTGCTGGCTGTGTTTACAAAGCTTATCTATAGCTGGGACCTGCGGCCACAAACTTTCAGAATAGGTGGGGATACCACATGCTAAATCAACTATTTCAAATGCCAATATAAGGGTAAAGGATCTACTTGTAAACAATTTAATACACTCCAGCAGGTAAAGTGGATCATTGGGAACAAATTAAAGGGGAGAATTTTTTTGAGTAAACTGTCCCTTTAAGGGTGATGGGGGAAACCAGGCGTGGGCTCCTTGCCCAATATGCTTAGAGAGATATGGCTGCACCTACTGACTAGGCCCAAAGGAGGCCAAAACGATCATCTGGGGTTGCCATTTCCCTTGTAATTTGGGGCTGGACTGACATTGTTAGGCGGGATCACACTGACAAACTTAAGGAAATTTATCCTCTGTGAAAAGCACAATTGGGCTAAAAGAAACTACTCCCAGGTGGTAACCAGACCATAGAACAAGCCACTGAGTTTTTGTTCGTTTCTGGCATCTAGTGTTTTTTCTGTATGTACTTTTATTTCCCTTCGGCATGAACCAACGGTTATATGGAAATTAACTGCATAGGAAACATTGAGACATAGGGAAATAGTACTTTAAATGTTTGTTTTATCCATATCAAACTAAAGCACTAATAAATGTTATTTTTCCTCTGAAAAAAAAGTGTCGTAAAAACTGTTTACATTTTAACTGAAACTAACGCAAAACAATCAGTTGTGTACTTCACGCTATAATAGAAATGTTAATTATATATGTCAGCCAATGATCATTGCAAAAGAATTGCTGTAAGCCAATCAGCTTACGTAAGAAACAGCTATGAACCAATGATCATTAGCAGAAAGCACCTATCAGCCAATCAGCTTTAACAATGGCTGTGCAACTGATACTACTGTATTCATTTCAATTTAAAGTTTTAGATTACTTTTTAAGGAAATAAATAATTATATAAATAAGTAAATAAATAAAACATCTTTAAAAAGATCTGATCTTTTATGCTGGGTTTTTCTTTTAGTGCAATGTCCCTTTTAGACAATTTTTTTTAAAGTTATAATACATCTGTGACCAAAAACAGACTGTGGTCTGCTAGTTAGTAGATATATAAGCATTAACTAGATTTAAATTTCCTGCAGTCGAAGGATATTATATACAGTAATAACAAATCTGTAAATATGTTTTGTACAAATATATTTAGCTTCACAACCATTGTCACAATTACAAATTGTGTATTTTAATTGCACATGTACTACTAAATTCAGCATGAACAATGGACACAAATAGATTACAAAGTCTATGCATTTTTTATCTTAGGTTCTTCATAAATAGGGTTGCCACCTTACTGGTATTTTGCCAGCATAGCCGGTATTTTGATGGAGCAATCAGGTGCCAGAACAGCCTATAAACTGGTAATGTTAAAGGGACAATCTACTTCAAAATCCCTTTACTACTGATTCCCCAGTTTTGCAGAACCAACACGGTCATAAAAGTGATGGTAAACTCTCCCCTTTTAAAAATAAGATCTGGAATGTTAGTGATATTTTAGATGGAGATTTATTCATCAGTTGTAATGAAGATGCGCTATACCTTACTTTTTAATATAGATATAAAATTAAAATACCCCACGCTCCGATGCCAACTTCAAAAGTCAATTTTTCTGTGAGTCAAAGGTTTGAATTGTTCTCCAATCAGCGTTCTAGCTACAACAAAAGTGCCATATAGGGAGAGCGGTGATTGGACAACAATTCAGATAGCTCACAGAAAAATGTACTTTTGAAGTGGGCAGCGGAGCACGGGGTATTTGAATTTAATATCTATATTAAAAAGCAAGTTACATATATATATATACATTATATATACTTATATATATATACATTATATATACTTATTATCTTTGTTACAACTTATTAATTAAACTCCATCTAAATTATCACTAACATTCCTGATCTGATTTTAAAAAGGGGAAAGTTTACCAACACTCTAATATACTTTTTGCCTCTGTGATTACCTTGTATCTAAGCCTCTGCAGACTGCTTCCTTATCTCAGTTCTATTTACAGACTTGCATTTAAGACAATTTGTGCAGAATCATGAATAACTACACAGGAGTGAGTGCAATGTTATCTATATGGCAAACATGAACTAGCAGTGTTTTACTGTGTAAAGTCATAAAAATGCAGAGATAAAGACAGCCAGGCAGAAATTTAGATGTTTAAAGGTTATAAAGTAGACCTAAAAAGGAAAAACAGAGGCGCCACGTAGAGCAGTATTGTCTATTTGGAATAGAACAAAGGAGACACCGAACCTCTAAAGTAAGCCTCTCACCAGATGTAGCGGCACAACCGGAGTGCCGTACAGGGCAGCACAGGACCTTCTCAGTCGCCCGTAAGACACAGTGGCAGCGTCAGGACCCGTACCAGAAGAGGCAGGTACCCGGGCAGGCCAATCAGAAGGTCCAAACAAGCCGAAGGAGGCAAGTCCAGAGGTCCGTAGTATACAAACAGGAGCACGAACAATGTAAAAGTACAATCTTTTATTTGTACAGACAAGAGCGACGCGTTTCTCAGCATATAAACCAGCTGTTTCATCAGGCTACAAAGGTTATAAAGTATATTAATATAACAATGTTGGATGTGCAATGCTGGGGATTAAGTAGTAAAGGCGTTATCTATCTTTTTAAACAATATCAGTTTTGGAGTAGACTGTCCCTTTAAAGCCGATATTTCTGTAGGCAACAAGAAAAAGGTTATCACCCCTAGCAGTGATGTCAGCAGCGCAACACACTGATTACTTTCACATTTGTATTTGACCCGATTATTACTAAAAAATAAAGCAGGTTGACAGAGCAAGAAGGTAACTTGTGCTGTATTAGAATATTACTGTGAGTGTGTACTGCAGAGTCTTTATACTGGCAGGCCTGTTACAGAACAGTGCACATATACACAGCTGCTACCCTCCTGCTTCTGCTAGCAGCAGCATTACTGAGATTAAAGGGACATTATACACTCATTTTTTCTTTGCATAAATGTTTTGTAGATGATCTATTTATATAGCCCATAAAGTTGTTGTTTTTTTTAAATGTATAGTTTTGCTTATTTTTTAAATAACATTGCTCTGATTTTCATGCTCCTAACCAAGCCCCAAAGTTTTATGTGAATACCGTCAGCTACCTTCTCCAGCTTGCTCCTGTTTGTGTAAAAGGTTTTTTCATATGCAAAAGAAGGGGAGGAGGGTCTTATTTCCCACTTGCAGTGGGCTTTCCAGCTACCTTTTCAACAGAGCTAAACAGTTTTATACTGGATTTTTATATCAGTGTCTGTGCATCTTATTCTTTATAGTAGTGTCTATTACATGCAGTTATATGAAAATGAGTGTATACTGTCCCTTTAAGTTTTTCACTTCTCCGGGTGTTCCAGCAAGCAAGATGAATTGAGAAGAGGAAGCAATTCAGAGCAAGGCTGAAGCAGTACTGACTTGTTACTTCCCCTCCCTGTAAGCCTGCTCTGATCTCCTCTTCTACCTCTCAGAGGTTGTGTCATCTGTCTGTCCTGACTACAGAAGCACACTTGACTTCACTGTAGAAAAATGCCTGGTATAAGATTACATTGCCAACAAGCTGTAAAGGGTTTATCAAAAAAAAAATCTTAAAAGGACAGTCAACTTAAAATGTTTTATTGTTAAAAAAAGATAGATAATCCCTTTATTAGTAGGCTGACCATATTGCCGCTTTAAAAAGGGACACATATGAAAAATACATGTCAGGGCTGTTTTCAGGGCTGTTAAAAGAAATGGTTTTGTATAAGAACCCTCACATATGTATTTTTCATATGTGTTCCTTCTTAAAGCTGCAATATGGTCAGCCTATTTATTACCCATTACCGAGTTTTGCACAGAAAACCTGGTTATAGTAATACACTTTTTATCTCTGTGATTACCTTGTAGCTAAGCATCTTCTGAAGCCCCCTGGTCACGTCTTTGTATTTATGATCTATTGACTTGCATTTAAGCCAATTAGTGCTGTGTTGTTAGAACCGACGGGCGTGACCACAATGTTATCTATATAGCTCACATGAACTAGTTGTGAAAAGCTAATACAAAAGCATGTGATCATGGGGTTGTGTTTAGTGACTTAGAAACAAACTGATATTTAGAGGTTTAAAGGTAATAACGTATATTAATATATTGATGTTGGTTGTGCAAAGCTGGTGAATGGGTAGTAAAGGCATTATCTATATTTTTAAATAATAACAAATTTTAAGTTGACTGTCCATTTAAGAGAAAGTATTGTGAACAAATGGGTCTGAGGATTAATGTTTAATCACAACTACAGGAATTTAAATTATTCCTCTAACCCCATCCCCCCCCCCCCCAACGTTTCTAACTCAAATTTGTCTATGTAGGTGTGTTTGTGGATGTTTATTCTAGGTGTATGTGTATGTCTGAATTCCTGTATAGTTGTGCATGTAATTGTGGATGATTATGTGTGTTTTACTGTAGTTGTGCATCTACATTTGTGGGAATGTAGGTGTCTGTTTGTATGTGCTGCCTGTATAGATGTGAGAATGTAGATGTCTGTGTGTTTGCATGTGGTGCCTGTATAGATTTGGGAATGTAGGTGTCTGTGTGTTTGCATGTGGTGCCTGTATAGATGTGGGAATGTTGGTGTCTGTGTGTGTGCTTGTGCCCTAAGGCAGAACATACAGTGATCTGAGATGTCATAGCAGAAAATGCATAATGTCTGCAGAAAAAAAGAGAACACATCCAGCAACTGATAGTGCTTTAACTTTGCAGGACTGCTCCACATTAGACTGTTCTCTTCAAATAGCACTGTGACCTGGCTGCGCTGTGTAAGTTTTCCTTAATAGAGTGCATTAAGAGCAAAGTGCTGTTTGAAGTGTACAGTTAAATATACTGTAGTGCTACAAAAGCAGCAGTGCATTCATTGATTGTTGACCAGCTCTCAAATTTTTTTAAACTCACCCCCTAGCCTTCCCCACTCTGCAAAGCTGTTTTTTTCTGAATGTAAGACATTCGTATGAGCAATGCACCTTTTTTATTACTACATTTCTATGTTAGACCAAGAGAAAAGGGAAAATAAAATATTCAAGAGACATTTTAAATTTCTTTTTTTGTCTACAGCTAATTTTCAATGCGATGTTCAACTACTGCGCTATATTGTAAAGCTTTAAAAATTGCTTTATACTCCAGTTAACTTTAACTAACACATTGCATTTGAACTAGTGCTTTAGTGTAACTGCCTAATTTAAATTGAATGTTATTTAAAAATGGCCTGCAGAAAATGTTTCACTAAAAAAATCTTATCGCAGAAAGTGGAAAAAAAGTTCTGCCTCTGGGCTTGTGGTGCCTATATAGATGTGGGAATGTAGGTGTCTGTGTGTTTGCATGTGGTGCCTGTATAGATGTGGGAATGTAGGTGTCTGTGTGTTTGCATGTGGTGCCTGTATAGATGTGGGAATGTAGGTGTCTGTGTGTTTGCATGTGGTGCCTGTATAGATGTGGGAATGTTGGTGTCTGTGTGTGTGCTTGTGGTGCATGTGTATATGTGGGAATGTGTGGGTGCATGTGTATATGTGGGAATGTAGGTGTCTGTGTGTTTGCATGTGGTGCCTGTATAGATGTGGGAATGTTGGTGTCTGTGTGTGTGCTTGTGATGCATGTGTATATGTGGGAATGTGTGGGTGCATGTGTATAAGTGGGAATGTGTGTGTGAGTGCATATGGTGCCTGTATATATCTGCAAATGTGGGTGTCTGTGTGTGTGTCCATGTGGTGTCTGTATACATGTGGGAATGTGGGTGTCTATGTGTGTGCTTGTGGTGCATGTATATATGTGGGAATGTATGTGTGAATGCATATGATGCCTGTATATATCTGTAACTGTGGGTGTCTGTGTGTGTGCATGTGGTGCATGTATATATGTGCAAATGTGGGTATCTGTATATTTGTGGGTGTCTGTGCAAATGTGGGTGTCTGAATGTCCAAAAGCATTTATAGCACCCCAATTTAGCTACAAATGGCTCCATTTGTATGTGTGCTGTGTCTCCTCCCCAATTAGCCCCTCCAAATATTGTTATATAACCTCCACTATGTTTGCCCAATTCCTACAAAAGTTTTTTTCCCAGTTTTGAAAACTATAGCTGGTGCTGGTACAAATGATCTGCCTGCGTCTAGTTATTTAGTAATAATAGTAGATACTTTCACAATTGAAATACAAATTAACACTGCGTTTCTTTATTTAAAATGGGGGGGGGGGGGTATGAGAATGTATTATGTATAGTCATAATTGTCATCGTAGCGTGTTGCATGTTAGGGAGAACAAGAATGAAGATAATGGTAGCAAGATATAATGTCCATTGAAAATGCAAAGTAGCGCACAGCTAACAGAAATAAAGTCATTTTGTGTGCAGTTATACCATTCATATTTTATTCAGTGTTTATAAAACGTGTATAATATATATATATATATATATATATATATATATATATCACGAATAACAGAATCGTTATATAATGATTATAGACATTCCAATTAATCGTTTTGCAACAAGCAAAAGTGATGCTACCAAAGCAAAGCACGGTCCAATCATGATTTACATACAGTACCGGGCATTTTTTAATATCCTTTGAATCTTGTTGATTTCCCTACCTCTTCTTCCCTGGTGTCTCCTACCCTCTATCCGTCCATCCCCGCTCTCTACTACTTCAGGGGTGGTGGGGGCTGCTTGTGTCCTTTCCCTAAGGAGCTCATCTAGCGGAACCCTACGAACTGGTACACCTTTTCTACGGGACGGCGGCATAGTACTGTCAGAAGTGAACCGCCGTATCAAGCAGTAGAGAAGGCCACGTGACTACTGAGAGACCATGTGACTATCTTAAGTGCAGAAAGTGTCATTACAACATAACGAGCTGTGCTTGCAATACCGCAACTGCGCAATGGCTCCGCGCAGGAAAGTTGTGACGTGAGAATCATGTTCTGTAGAAACGTGATAGGAATTTAATTTAACGTCTGTTGGTTGTAACACCCGGTCTCTATTGCTACGAAGCAATGGGAATAGTGTGTGCACCTGGTTTTAAATGGGAGTCTGTCTATTGAGAGGGCAGGTACAATGAGTAATGAGGGCAGGTACAAAAGTACAGTTGAAATGGCAACATCTTGGTCGGAGCAGATACAAATATAGCTGTGAACTTGTAGACTAGTTATATTACAAATCAGTTACTCAATTACTATAGTGTTTCCTTTGATAAGCTGAAACTTCAAACTTTTAAACAGACGTGAGGTAATAATGCAGTTAGAACATTTTTATTTATTTAACCCTCAGAATAATTTACTGATTAATATTCACTTTAATTTTTTTTTAATTATATTGACTGGCTTATACTCATAATATGAGTATGAGCAGTGATTTTCAACCTTGTTTTTTTTTTTTTTCCTGTCGCACACTTTTTTTACATTAAAAAATCCTGCAGCACACCACCATCCCAAAATTTTACAAAATCACACATTGTAGCCTAATACAGCATATATATATATATATATATATATATATATATATATATATATATATATATATATATATATATATATATATATATACACACACACTGTGCTGTCATGCCATGCCTTCTACAAACTATACATGACATATTGACATTCATTCACAAACAATCATAATGATTGTCTGTGAATGAATGTCAATATGTCATGGTTGTAAATGATGCCTGATGAGCCTTTCACATACCTCCCAATATTTAAAAATTTGAAAGAGGGACACCCCCGCACTGGGAAAAGTACCCCCCCACACACACACGCGCACCGGGAAAAGTGTTATCTGTGGAGCACAAGATTATATGTGGAGCACCTCCCTCTTCCTCTCCAGTGAGTCTCCAGTCCTCCAGTCATGTTCCTTGTGCTGAGAAGGAACGTGAGTGATTTGACCTAGCTGGAACTGTTCTGGAGGAAGAGCAAAGCTGCGCCAGCATGTATGGGGGATTGAAATGTAGCGTGGTGCTGAGTGTAGAGTCAGCGCTAGGCACGTGTTGTGGTGGGTGGGGGTTCCTTCCAAGTGTGAACACGGGTCGGGAGGCAAGCTGTCGCTGCGCAGTTACTCTCAGTCATCTCACTCAAAAAAAAAAAAAAAAACGGCCCAGAATAAAAAAAGAAGCAAAATTTAAAAAATATGTCACACTGTTGTCAGTCTGCCGCAGCACACCTGAGGATCTCTCACGGCACACTGGTTGAAAAACACTGAGTATGAGGAGCCACTGTCCCTTTAATGGCATAGTGCTCTATGCAGCTTACTGAATAGAAGCGGAACCTGCAGTTTTAGGGGCTTCAGGGTAGCGTGTTATGGTATTTCCTATGGGAAGGTTACAGATGCAGTTAGTTTTAATAGTAGTTTAAAAGTAGATGGATGGTTGTCTTATGTAACCCACTTCTGAGTTACATAAGATCTTTTCCTGTGTATATTTCACATTAACAATGCTGATTTTTGTTATGAAAAGGAGAGTGAAATGTATTTTTAAACTGCTTTGTATAAAGCAAATACCTTATGGTCTCCTGCCTCCAGAAAGTGAACAGTTTCAATGTATACAAAGATCAGTGGGTATAATATAAAGACACCCTATAAAGTGATAGTGGTGTGAGAGGAAAATTCCTTAAAAAAAATGTTAGTGTCTCTCTTAATCATCACCCAGATGTTTACATTTGAGAGACGATGAGGTACATTACTATCAACAAATCATATTTAACAGCAAATCAATTGCTTCTGGACCCAGAAATAAGAACCTGAATTAATTAATTAATCCAGCCTTGTTTTTCACAGTTACAAATAGTGATCTTAGGCCTCATATGGAGAAAAAAGTCTATGTAAAGATATAGATATACCACAAAAAAAAATAGCTTACATAGACCAAGGTGCAGGCAACCAGTAAGTAAAAAATGTAGCTTCACTTTTTGGGGCAGGAAACAAGTGAGCAGCTAAACAGTATTTAAAACAACCACAAGATGTCCTCAATGTTATAGTTATTACAATTCCATGACTAACATCTGCTTCAGAAAATGTATTTAAAGTGAATGTCAATTTAGATGAATTGGTGCCTGGTTTTTAATAATCCTATTAAAAACAAGGGCACTTTAATTCATCAAAATTGGCATTTCACTTGATTTCTTAAAATACTTACCTTTTAATCCTGACAGCCGCTGCAGCGCCTTCTCCGCCCGTCGCAAGCCCTCTTTGCGGGTCCAAAATGACGAATCCAGCTCCCTCCAATCACAGCATTGCCTCAGGCCAAGATTCACTGAGGGGAAGCTGCGATTGGTGGAAGCCGGATTCTTCATTTCTGACATATGAAGAGGCTTCCAACGGCCGGGTGAATCGCTGGAGCTGCTGTGAAGATTAAAAGGTAAGTATTTGAAGAAAACAAGTAAAATGTACATTTTTATGAATTAAAGTGCCCTTGTTTTTAATAGAAACAATGTTGCTTGAAAAATTGGCTATGAACAAGAGAATACATTGATCCCCAGATAATGTATAAGTAATTACATTTTAAACATGTTTGAAAAAATCTGAAGTAAAATCTGTTCAAAAGTGATGCTTAATTGACAATTAATGTAGCATGTGCACAGCTGTGTGTATCTGTCAGCCAATAAGCAGCAGATAGCTATCAGACAGTGAGCATTAAACTGATAGTAAACTCTCCATTTTAAAAAAATAAATCAGATCTGGAATATTAGTTAAATTTATCATTTGTAATGAAGATGCTCTATAACTTACTTTTTCAAATTCCCAGCATTCTGCAGCCAACATCAAAAGTCAATTTTTCTGTGAGCTAATTGTTGTCCAATCAGCACTCTCCCCATATGGCACTTTTGTTGTAGCTAGCGATGATTGGAGAACAATTGAGTTTTGAAATCCCCAGCAGAACGTGTGGGAATTTGAATTTTGTATCTGTATTAAAAAGTAAGTTATAGCGCATATTCATTACAACTGATGAATGAAACTGCATCTAAAATCTACGAAAGCCTCGATCACAATCAGTCGGCTGAGGCTTTTTCACCTTTTTTTTATGGCCATTCTATGTTTTGATGTGCTAAACTAGGGTCACGAGTCTTTCCGGAACCCACAAATGTGTTTTTGGAATCTTGCTAACAGCCTTATTTCTCTTGTAAGGTGTATCCAGTCCACGGATCATCCATTACTTGTGGGATATTCTCCTTCCCAACAGGAAGTTGCAAGAGGATCACCCACAGCAGAGCTGCTATATAGCTCCTCCCCTAACTGCCATATCCAGTCATTCTCTTGCAACTCTCAACAAGCATGGAGGTAGTAAGAGAGAAGTGGTGTAACATAGTTGTTTTTTTTCTTCAATCAAAAGTTTGTTATTTTTAAATGGTACCGGAGTTGTACTATTTTGTCCCAGGCAGAAAATTGAAGAAGAATCTGCCTGTGATTTCTATGATCCATTGCTGTTCTCACACATGACTGAAGAGAGAGGTAACTTCAGCGAGGGAATGGCATGCAGGTTATCCTGCTATGAGGTATGTGCAGTTAAATTTTTTTCTAGAAGATGTGAATGCTAGAAAATGCTGCTGATACCAGATTTATGTAAGGTAAGCCTGAATACAGTGATTTAATAGCGACTGGTATCATGCTTACTTTCAGAGGTAATACTCTTATAGATTTGCAATATAAAACGTTTGCTGGCATGTTTAAACGTTTTTATATATACTTTGGTGATAAAACTTTATTGGGGCCTAGTTTTTTCCACATGGCTGGCTTAAATTTGCCTAGAAACAGTTTCCTGAGGCTTTCCACTGTGTTACTAAAAAAGTACAAGAAGACAGAGGGGCGCCTCATGTGTGGTATAATCAGATGGTATGATTCAGAACAAACAGAATGGAGCCAAATGAGTACTCACATACTATTGAAGCACACCTATGTGCTGGTAGAGACAAGCTGCAATTTCAGATAGGTGTGACAGCTCACTCTCCAGGCAAAACTGTGTAGATACTCCTGTAGCACACTTATGTGCTGGTAGAGGCAGGCTGTAACTTTATGACAGGTGTAGCAGCTCACCCTAGATGTAGATTCTTGGTTGTGCAGGGGTGTAGGTCCCAGTGAGCAATCAGCAAAGGCAGAAGGTAGGAAAAGAACTCCACTCAGAGTACATTTAAAATAAAATGTAGCTATTTATTAAAAACACAGCAGTTGTTTATGATGAGTGGATAAAAGGGTATACAGTGGCACCCCTCAAATGCAACACGTTTCTCGGTTAGAACCGTTTCATCAGGCATATATATGTGTTACTATGAGTGGGAGGGGCCTAATTTAGCGCTTTTTTGCGCAGTAGCTTTTACAGACTGAGACATCCAGCTTCCTCCAGGAGTCCCCTGAATGCTATAGGACCTCTCTCAAGGGCTCTTAGGCTTTCCAAAATCGTTTGTTAGGGAAGGTAGGCCCACAGCAAAGCTGTGGCAGTTTGGTGTGACTGTTAAAAAACGTCTATATTGTTTTTTTTTATCCGTTTTTTGAACTAAGGGGTTAATCATCTATTTGCAAGTGGGTGCAATGCTCTGTTAGCTTATTATACACACTGTAAAAGTTTTGTTTGATTTACTGCTTTTTTTAACTGTTTTTCAAATTCTGACAAAATTTGTTTCTCTTAAAGGCACAGTACCGTTTTTATTTTTTGCTTGTTAACTTGATTTAAAGTGTTTTCCAAGCTTGCTGGTCTCATTGCTAGTCTGTTTAAACATGTCTGACATAGAGGAAACTCCTTGTTCATTATGTTTAGAAGCCATGGTGGAACCCCCTCTTAGAATGTGTACCAAATGTACTGATTTCACTTTAAATAATAAAGATCATATTCTGTCTTTAAAAAATGTATCACCAGAGGAATCTGACGTGGGGGAAGTTATGCCGACTAACTCGCCCCACGTTTCAGACCCTTCGACTCCCGCTCAAGGGACTCACGCTCTAATGGCGCCAAGTACATCTAGTGCGCCCATAGCGTTTACTTTACAAGACATGGCGGCGGTCATGGATAATACCCTATCAGCGGTATTATCCAGACTACTTGGGTTTAGAGGAAAGCGAGACAGCTCTGGAGTTAGAAGAAATACAGAGCATACTGCCGCTTTAAGAGCTATGTCTGATACTCCCTCACAATATACAGAAGCTGAGGAAGGAGAGATTCTTTCTGTGGGTGATGTTTCTGACTCAGGGAAAAAGATTCAACCTGATTCTGATATGTCTACATTTAAATTTAAGCTTGAACACCTCCGTTGCTTAGGGAGGTTTTAGCTGCTCTGAATGACTGTGATACAATTGCAGTGCCAGAAAAATTGTGTAGATTGGACAAATACTATGCAGTGCCGGTGTGCACTGATGTTTTTCCAATACCTAAAAGGTTTACAGAAATTATTACTAAGGAATGGGATAGACCAGGTGTGCCGTTCTCTCCCCCTCCTATTTTTAAGAAAATGTTTCCAATAGATGCCACCACACGGGACTTATGGCAGACAGTCCCTAAGGTGGAGGGAGCAGTTTCTACCCTAGCTAAGCGTACTACTATCCCTGTCGAGCACAGTTGTGCTTTCTCAGATCCAATGGATAAAAAGTTAGAGGGTTACCTTAAAAAAATGTTTATTCAACAAGGTTTTATTCTACAGCCCCTAGCATGAATTGCCCCAGTCACTGCTGCTGCGGCTTTCTGGTTTGAGTCTCTGGAAGAGGCTTTACAGGTAGAGACCCCATTGGATGACATACTTGACAAGCTTAGAGCACTTAAGCTAGCCAATTCTTTTGTTTCTGATGCCATTGTTCATTTGACTAAACTAACGGCTAAGAATTCTGGTTTTGCTATTCAAGCGCGCAGGGCGCTATGGCTTAAATCATGGTCAGCTGACGTTACTTCAAAGTCTAAGCTGCTTAACATTCCCTTCAAGGGGCAAACCCTATTCGGGCCTGGTTTGAAGGAGATCATTTCTGATATCACTGGAGGAAAAGGTCATGCCCTTCCTCAGGATAGGTCCAAATCAAGGGCCAAACAGACTAATTTTCGTGCCTTTCGTAACTTCAAGGCGAGTGCGGCATCAACTTCCTCTAATGCAAAACAAGAGGGAACTTTTGCCAAGTCCAAGTCGGTCTGGAGACCTAACCAGACCTGGAACAAAGGTAAGCAGGCCAAAAAGCCTGCTGCTGCCCCTAAGACAGCATGAAGTATCAGCCCCCTATCCGGTAACAGATCTAGTAGGGGGCAGACTTTCGCTCTTCGCCCAGGCTTGGGCAAGAGATGTCCAGGATCCCTGGCCGTTGGAAATTGTATCCCAGGGATATCTTCTGGACTTCAAAGCTTCTCCTCCAAAAGGGAGATTTCACCTTTCACAATTATCTGCAAACCAGATAAAGAGAGAGGCATTCTTACACTGTGTTCAAGACCTCCTAGTTATGGGAGTGATCCATCCTGTTCCACAGGAGGAACAAGGACAGGGATTTTACTCAAATCTCTTTGTGGTTCCCAAAAAAGAGGGAACCTTCAGACCAATTTTAGATCTCAAGATTTTAAACAAATTCCTCAGAGTTCCATCATTCAAGATGGAGACTATTTGTACCATCCTACCTATGATCCAGGAGGGTCAATACATGACTACAGTGGATTTAAATGATGCTTATCTTCACATTCCGATACACAAAGATCATCATCGGTTTCTCAGGTTTGCCTTCCTGAACAGGCATTACCAGTTTGTAGCTCTTCCCTTTGGGTTAGCTACAGCCCCAAGAATCTTTACAAAGGTTCTGGGGTCACTTCTGGCGGTCCTAAGACCGCGGGGCATAGCAGTGGCCCCTTACTTAGACAACATTCTGATACAGGCGTCAAATTTCCAAATTGCCAAGTCTCATACGGACATAGTTCTGGCATTTCTGAGGTCGCATGGGTGGAAGGTGAACGAGGAAAAGAGTTCTCTATTCCCTCTCACAAGAGTCACCTTTCTGGGAACTCTAATAGATTCTGTAGAAATGAGGATTTACCTGACAGAGTCCAGGTTATCAAAACTTCTAAATTCCTGCCGTGTTCTTTATTCCACTTCTTGCCCTTCGGTGGCTCAGTGTATGGAAGTAATCGGCTTAATGGTAGCGGCAATGGACATAGTGTCGTTTGCACGTCTACATCTCAGACCGCTGCAACTATGCATGCTCAGTCAGTGGAATGGGGATTACACAGATTTAGTCCCCTCTACTAAATCTGGATCAAGAGACCAGGGATTCTCTTCTCTGGTGGCTATCTTGGGTCCATCTGTCCAAGGGAATGACCTTTCGCAGGCCAGATTGGACAATTGTAACGTCAGATGCCAGCCTTCTAGGCTGGGGGCAGTCTGGAACTCTCTGAAGGCTCAGGGATCGTGGACTCAGGAGGAGACACTCCTTCCAATAAACATTCTGGAACTGAGAGCGATATTCAATGCTCTTCAGGTTTGGCCTCAGCTAGCGACAATGAGGTTCATCAGATTTCAGTCGGACAACATCACGACTGTGGCTTACATCAACCATCAAGGGGGAACAAGGAGTTCCCTAGCGATGTTAGAAGTCTCAAAGATAATTCGCTGGGCAGAGATTCACTCTTGCCACCTATCAGCTATCCATATCCCAGGTGTAGAGAACTGGGAGCCGGATTTTCTAAGTTGTCAGACTTTTCATCCGGGGGAGTGGGAACTCCATCCGGAGGTGTTTGTACAATTGATTCATCGTTGGGGCAAACCAGAACTGGATCTCATGGCGTCTCGCCAGAACGCCAAGCTTCCTTGTTACGGATCCAGGTCCAGGGACCCCAAGGCAATGCTGATAGATGCTCTTGCAGCGCCTTGGTCCTTCAACCTGGCTTATGTGTTTCCACCATTTCCTCTGCTCCCTCGTCTGATTGCCAAAATCAAGCAGGAGAGAGCATCAGTGATCTTGATAGCGCCTGCGTGGCCACGCAGGACTTGGTATGCAGATCTGGTGGACATGTCTTCCACCATGGACTCTGCCGCTGAGACAGGACCTTCTACTTCAAGGTCCTTTCAACCATCCAAATCTAATTTCTCTGAGGCTGACTGCCTGGAGATTGAACGCTTGATTTTATCAAAGCGTGGTTTCTCCGAGTCAGTCATTGATACCTTAATTCAGGCACGAAAGCCTGTCACCAGGAAAATCTATCATAAAATATGGCGTAAATATCTTTATTGGTGTGAATCCAAGGGCTACTCATGGAGTAAGGTCAGGATTCCCAGGATATTATCTTTTCTCCAAGAAGGATTGGAGAAAGGATTGTCAGCTAGTTCCTTAAAGGGACAGATTTCTGCGCTGTCTATTCTTTTGCACAAGCGTCTGGCGGAAGTTCCAGACGTTCAGGCATTTTGTCAGGCTTTAGTTAGAATCAAGCCTGTGTTTAAACCTGTTGCTCCACCTTGGAGCTTGAATTTGGTTCTTAAAGTTCTTCAGGGGGTTCCGTTTGAACCTCTTCATTCCATAGATATCAAACTTTTATCTTGGAAAGTTCTTTTTTTGGTAGCTATTTCCTCGGCTCCGAGTTATCTGCCTTACAATGTGATTCTCCTTATCTGATCTTCCATGCAGATAAGGTAGTTCTGCATACCAAACCTGGGTTTTTACCTAAGGTGGTATCTAATAAGAATATCAATCAGGAGATTGTTGTTCCATCATTGTGTCCTAATCCATCTTCAAAGAAGGAACGTCTATTACACAATCTTGACGTGGTTCGTGCTTTAAAGTATTATTTACAAGCTACTAAAGATTTTCGTCAAACATCTGCTTTGTTTGTTGTCTGCTCTGGACAGAGGAGAGGCCAAAAGGCTTCGGCAACCTCTCTTTCGTTTTGGCTAAGAAGTATAATCCGCTTATCTTATGAGACTGCTGGCCAGCAGCCTCCCGAAAGGATTACAGCTCATTCTACTAGAGCTGTGGCTTCCACATGTGCCTTTAAAAATGAGGCTTCTGTTGAACAGATTTGCAAGGCGGCGACTTGGTCTTCGCTTCATACCTTTTCAACATTCTATAAATTTGATACTTTTGCTTCTTCGGAGGCTATTTTTGGGAGAAAGGTTTTACAGGCAGTGGTACCTTCCGTTTAAGTACCTGCCTTGTCCCTCCGTTCATCCGTGTACTTTAGCTTTGGTATTGGTATCCCACAAGTAATGGATGATCCGTGGACTGGATACACCTTACAAGAGAAAACATAATTTATGCTTACCTGATAAATTTATTTCTCTTGTGTTGTATCCAGTCCACGGCCCGCCCTGTCATTTTAAGGCAGGTATTTTTTAATTTTTAAACTACAGTCACCACTGCACCCTATGGTTTCTCCTTTCTCTGCTTGTCTTCGGTCGAATGACTGGATATGGCAGTTAGGGGACGAGCTATATAGCAGCTCTGCTGTGGGTGATCCTCTTGCAACTTCCTGTTGGGAAGGAGAATATCCCACAAGTAATGGATGATCCGTGGACTGGATACACCACAAGAGAAATAAATTTATCAGGTAAGCATAAATTATGTTTTTGTTGACGATCACAATGCATTTTCAATCCCTTTTCAACACCTTTTCAAGACTAGTTTTGTCTCTTCAAATTCGACACCTCAAAGCACTTGATAAGTTCTCGGAATGGCATTGTGGACATCTTTGCAAGTATTTCACAGTTATCTGGAAATAGCACATGTTCAAAACACTCTGATATGGCCAGCCCACAGGAGACATTTTAGATGTCTATTAATATATATGATAACGATTCATTAAAACTCTTTTTATCCCTGTTGTAGAGGCTCGCAAAAAAAGGAAGGGGCACAATGGCACTACTGAGTAATAAAAGGGACCCAATATATAATCATAATATGAAAGGGGGTATAATATTTACCTGATATACAATAGGTGCTGTGTACTAATAGCAATTTAGACAAAAGGAGGTGCAAGACCACCAAGGATATGTACATATAGATAGCACTCAAAATCCCTTGCTGGGAACTAGAGTTTGAAGAGCCATAAGAGGCAGACGTTCCAAGGAAACAAACTCTTTTAAAATGTAACTTTTATTAGGGCATAGTTAAAAATTTAATTAAAGGGACAGCCAACCCAAAAATTACTGTAACTTATTTAGATTAGTTAAATAACTATCTTTACAGTAAACTGTAGCCAAAGTTTCATCTAAATAAACTTTTGCAGAAAATAAACTTACTAGATCTCATCTGGCAGTTTGGAAATGGCCGCCTGACCCCTTCTTCTCTGACATCTCCCTAAAGCTTGCACTAGTAGAGGATCCTTTTCTCTAGTCTCTTCCCTGCGCGCTCCTGCAATTTCAGCTCTCTAGCAGCTGTTCATACCCGGCACTCACTGCCTCTCATCCATGCTGTGCGTTACAGAGAGTGAGAGGCAGTGAGTGCCGTAGTAGTTCACATCTGTAGTCCTTCAGATTGACTGAACTTGTCAGTATAACCCACTTCTAAGTAATGTATTCACTCTTATTTTAAATACATTTTTTACAGGCTCATATTTTTATTTTGCCTTTATAATTCACTTTCTGGTCCTACAGCTGGTCAACTGAACTAAATTTAAATCATTTATTCCATCCCAAATCAGATCCCAAAGAGATATGCGTGGATACCTGCCATCTGCTGGCCCTATCCTGTTAAATCATATATGTATATAAAATCCCATACACACAGCGCTCCAGACATTAGGTCTGCTTCGTGGGATATTGATTCCCTGCTGGTGAGAAGATTAATGTGGGATAAGCGAGTTTCATTTTAACAAGGTTTACGTGGCAGTCTGGCTGGAGTGAGATGTACCGGCTTACTGATTTTCCCGCTAGTCTGATGGCACCGTTTAAACTTCCCTCACACACCAGGCCCCGCCCGACACTGCTCATAGACACTTGGATTATATAACGCTGCAAGTCTTTCCCTGTGGTCTTCAGGGGGCGGGCAGGGGGAATATTCTTGCTGCCAAGAGGAGCGGAGTGTGTGAATGTAAATAAGCCTCTTCCTCCTCCTACTGCCTCTGTCAAAGCGGATCTGCCTCTGTCAAATCTGTCTGTCTGTTAAACCGTGCCATCAGACTAGCGGGGGAATCAGTAAGCTTACATAGGACACTCATATACATTTCAAGGAGCCAGTAGATATATCTTTAAATTGAACGAGCTAAAATGGCAATAGTTAATTGTGAGTACATTATGGATAAAGTACATGTGATCCATTAGATTCATTTTTCCGCTAATAAGTTTAGCTACTATTCTTTTTAAAGATAAACGTTATTTGTCCACCCCAAGATTATACTTAAGCTGGTAATTTGATCTGGACGAAACTAATAATAAGTATAGCAATAGAGTAAATATATTTGACTCTATAAGCATAATAGAATTTACCAGCAATAAGCAGACACTATCCGACAGCAATATAAAGTGCAAAGATATGAATTAATAAAATTCTGTACTTAAAACTTGATCAGACCTAATACTAGTAAACCTGTTTATATTTACACATATATAAGAGTTTTATAAATAGTTGCTATCATCTAACTAGAACGTTCTAACTAAGAATATAATTTAATTTAACCAATTGTATTCATGAAATTACGTTCAGAAGTATTAGATATCTTATTATCAAGAGCGTAAACCAATTCTCTCCCGCAAGGAGTGAATACCAAGATACATTAGTATCAGGTTAATTACATTCATCAAGATCCAAGATCAAAACCATTTCTTTTCGTTCTTTATTTTGTTGTTGTTGGGCAATAAAGATATGTATATATACTACTGAACCTTCTATAGTACTGTGGACTACAAAGAGAGATTAGCCAGAATATTTTATAAGCACCTTAAATTTCCTGGATTCCATTCAAATAATACACAGTTTATCTTGCATGTATATGGTACATCACAGTGCACCATAATCACTATATCTATATATGTCTTATTCAAACTCTCAGATTGAATCTGATACAATCTAATTACCTAGATCCCTCAAACCTTGTTGAGAGTATCACCTAAATTGTCTCCCTGAAGACTATGGATTAACACCTACATCCTAGGTCTTCCGTAGAAGATTAGTTATTATTTTATACACATCTCTCACAAGTAAACCTAGCACCTCAATCCATTGTGACCTATTTGGATATCCTCATTTCCGCCATCCTAACTTCATTTACGTTAGAAGCAATTCCTGTGGTTTTAATAAAAAAAATTAACTGTGCCCTAATAAAAGTTAAATTTTAAAAGAGTTTGTTTCCTTGGAACGTCTGCCTCTTATGGCTCTTCAAACTCTAGTTCCCAGCAGGGGATTGTGAGTGCTATCTATTGTAGAGGCTGTATACAGTGGACATGACACACATTTACAACTGTATAGGTTTGTATACCTATGTATTGAGTATGTTATATCTTGTACAGCTAAGGGGATCTATAGGAAAATACATATCAGGACAGTAACAGCTACTAATGGCATGTTTTTATTTTTTATTTTAATATTTGATTCTATGTCACACTTGCACTGTTATGTTTGTCACTAACAATAGTGAAGTCTTCAAAAATGGGTTTTAAAATGGGATCATGCCTTTGTGACTTCCATAGGAACCTTTTGCAGTTTGTTTCCATCCGCACCACTGCTAAACCATCTGAATGCATATTATATGTTGCCATGGTGGGCAGACTGGGCACCATTTTTCTATATGGTCACTTTGACAAGTATTGTTTTCTTACAACACTTATTTCTATTGTTTGTTAAAAAATCGTTTTCATTTTGGTGCATTCGTAAAACAAGATGGCAGCTACGGATTTCTATTGAATGGACTTATAAAATCTTCTTATACTGGATTACAGTACTGAAACTGTAAAGCTTGAACCCACTTCATTGCAACATTGTACCTGCCAAGGAGACCTTCAAACTAGAATGTGTCATTCATGGCCATGGTCACAACAGTGCATTTCAAAGTGCTTGCACCTAAATTATTAAACTTGCGGTCACAAAGTTCAATAATATAGAAACAAGCACTTTCAAGTGCAAGGCCTATCGCATCGTCCTGTCTGCAGTAAGATTTTAATTGGCACATTCTCTAGATCCTTCGTTGACAGTGTCAATCTAGGTCACACATGCTTGCAATATTATGGGGTGCTCAGTGCAGGGGGTTATACTGGGACTTCAGGGAGTGAAATTATACCTTAAGAAGAATATGTACGGAAAGAGGTGAAGATTAAAGGCTGTACTGCAGTAAGTAATGCATTGCACTTACAAAAGTGAGTATTTACTGTCCCTTTAAATTTATGTCAATCTTTTTGTATCCTTTATTGAAAACTGTACTGTACTATCTAGATATGCTTAGGAGCAGCAAAGCACTGCTGGTAGCTAGCTGATGATTGGTGGCTATGCACATATGCCTTTTGTCATTGGCTCACCAGATCTGTTCAGCTAGTTCCCAGGTGAGCATTTGCAGGGGTTAAACACAAATGCAAGCAACATTGGAATAATAAAATGCCCGTATATCTTAGAGCATTTTCTTTTTGCATTTTTGTGTCACTTTGACTAATTCAAACAGCTTCCCCTTACTTTATTTGAAGTATCAAAGAACTAGAACTAAAAACCACCTGAGCTGAATGAAAAGGTATTTTTACTTTAAAAATACTGTTTGATTGGAATGATATCTGAAAATAAACTATTGGCTAGATTACAAGTGGAGCGTAAAAATATTAGCGCTATTGAGCGTTAATACTGCTCAAGTTAAATTAATAGGGCTCTTATTCTTGAACGAGAAAAGTATTTTCTGATTGACATAATGATAGTGAGTGGTTTAAATAGAAAGTATGAGAGTGAGAAAAAAGAGCACACAAAAATATGTTTAATAATTAGAGTGATGGTAATTTCAAAAGATGCACTTTTCACTATATAAATGCTTTATATAATAAATATCCATTGAGTCTCTTTATTTTATTATAAATAATAATTTTGCACTAATAAATGCTTTTTTTTTTCTTCCCCCCTTTACTTGTTCTCTGGCCACCTCCTTTCCAAATATATTTTATCTAAACTTTGATGGGCATATGGTGCAGGCAATAGGGGATGAACCATACACCCTATGTAATTCTATCAGCAGCATGCTCCAGCGCCACTGCTTTCAGGACAGTCAGTACATTTTCCAAACTGCGCAATTGTAGTTGTATGGAATATCCAACAGCAGCTTGAATTAAACAATGAATGCTCTATTAAATAGCGACTCACTGTTTACTAATAGAAACGGACGACCCCCCCCACGATAATGTCAGTAGAAATATATATGAGAAAATAGAACTTGTGTTTAATATATGTATATACATATATATATATATATATATATATATATATACATTAATTATTATTTCTTTTAATCATACTATTCATTATTACTAATAAAATGCTTGTTGCTGCTAGGGGTATCTCGCATTGGGTACATGTGCTGCCGAAACCACAGCAGTAAACAGTGAATCCCTATGTTACAGACTAGAGCATTTACTGTTTACTTCAATCTGCCGTTGGATATTCTGTACAACTTCACTTGCACAGTTTGGAAAATGTACTGACTGTCCCGAAAGCAGTAGTGCGGTAGCGTGCTGCTGATATAATTACATAGGGAGACAGTCAATACATTCTGACAAAGAAATCGTTCTATCGGATTTTGCTGCGGCTAGTATATGCACGCATGTGCGGGTGATGACATCTCGGCTTATTACATGGAAAGTGTACAAGAGACATTTATAATATACAAAGTGTTGTTCAAGTCCCACTGTTATATCCACCAGACTTTATAGATACATGCAGGACACGCTTCTGTTTCCTTTGCGGAAGATAAAATTTACATAACACATTTCATTTCAGATACATTGGCGAGGTGTGGCTATGTATGTGGAAAATAATACAAGTAACAATTATAATACACAAATGTTTGTTAAATATATGTCTGTCACAATTATTGGCATATCTATGAATTCATATGAGAAAAATATATTTGAAGTATACTCTCATCGATATATTAGTACACCTGGGTGACTAGGAACAGGAAATTGTTCAACCATGACTTCCTGTTTCACAGGGGTATGAATATAAGGTAACACATAGGCCAAATTCTCTTAGTCATTCATCACAATGGGTAAGACCAAGAAATATAGCTGTAATGTGCAGCAAAAGGTTGTTGAGCTTCACAAAATGGGAACTGGCTATAAGAAAATAGCAAATACATTGACAATGCTCATTTCCACCATCAGGGCAGTAATTAAGAAGTTACAGTCAACTTGAAATGTTATGAATTAACCTGGAAGAGGAAGTGTGTCTTTATTGTCTAAACGCACTGTGAAGAGGATTATTTGAGATGGCGAAATATCCCCAAGGATCCCTGCTGGAGCATTGTAGAAGGTAGTTGCATCTTAGGGTCAGAAAGTCTCCAAAACTACAATCCAACGCCACCTACATCACCACAAGTTGTTTGGAGGGGTTTCAAGAAAAAAACCTCTACTCTCATCCAAAAACAAACTCAAGCATCTTCAGTTTGCCAGACACTACTGGAACTTGAAATTGGATCGGGTTCTATGGTCAGATGAAACCAAAATAGAGCTTTTTTGCAATAAACACCATGGGGCCAATGTAGCATATCATGTCTGCTGCACATCGATAAATGCCGACAGCATACGCAATTCTTGTGAACTGCTTGTAAAATGCCGCCCCCTGCAGAATCACGGCCAATCGGCGGCTAGCAGGGGTGTCGATCTGCCTGATCATATAGGATCGGGCTGATTGAAGACCGCAGCCTCAGAGCAAGCGGATAAGTTATGGAGCAGTGGTCTTTATACCGCTGCTTCATAACTGCAGTTTCCGGTGAGCTCGAAGGCTTGCGCGGAAACAGGAGCATCAAGCTCCATAATTCGCCCCCCAACAGGTGGGTTTGGCGCACAGAGAGAGGTAGCCATATGGAACAGTACCTTATGCCCATGGTTAAATATGGTGGTTTTTCTTTAATGTTTTGGGGCTGTTTTTCTGCCAGAGGACCTGGACATTTTGTTAGTATACATGGCCTCATGGACTCAAATATCAACATATATTAAATGAACACTTTACTGCCTCTGCCAGAAAGTTTAAAAAGGGCCATGGTTGGATCTTCCGGCAGGACAATCATCCAAAAGATACATCAAAATGAACACAAAAATGGTTTACTGACCACAAAATCAAGGTCATCCCATTCCCCTTACTTGAACCCCATAGCAAACCTATAGATATTTGAAGGATCTGGAGATATAATAATTGCCATTATTATTTTTTTCAGGTATTTGTAGAGCGCCAACAGGTTCCGCAGCGCTATATGCCATGTATACTCCAACCTCATCAGGCATTATAGGAGAAGACTCAGAGCTGTTATGTTGGCAAAGGAAGTATTGACTAAATCCACAAAATATTAAAATATTATTGGAGGGCACTGTATGTATGTATGTGTACATATATATATATATATATATATATATATATATATACTGTGTGTATATATATATATATATATATATATATATATATATATATATATATATATATATAAAGTAAACCATTGGTTTTAGGTTCACATTGGTGGACTATCTTTTGACATTTGAGGAATACACCGAAACGTTATGTCATTTTTATACGGATGAAATAAACGTGAAGTTTTATTATACAAGACTAGTGAGTGCCTTCTTTTATTGGATATATATATTTGTGTGTGTTATAGTGCAGTTTATTTTGGAACAGTGATGTGGATGGGTTCCTATTGATTAAATACAATTTTTAACACAACAATTTTAATAATACACAGAAACTTATAATATTATTACTGCAATTAATTTATGGCTGCTACATATGTTTTATAAAACTGAAGTTAAAAAATAAATATAATAATCTTAAAATGTGAATCTGCACACCTCAAATACAGCAGCAAATGATTTAGATAGTGGTTCTCTTTGTGCTCGGCCTGATGTAGAAGACTGAATACGTATTGTGTTTGCAGATCAGTGCCATAGGATTGCTAGCACGCACTTGGCAGTGCTCTTTAAGAGTGTCACAGTTACTGGGATATTTCCCAAGAAAAGCCAACACTTTTGTGTCTATCACAGCATTGCTGTGTATCACCAGCATTGACCACCATCTGAAAACTGCTTCTTAGAGACAGAGTATAAAATAGAGCCATTCAGAAGTGTGAATAATAGTCTCTTGAAAAGTACAACAGAACATGATGAGGCATGGACAATTTCCACCATTTGCTCTCCGAAACTGATGGTTTAGTTTAGTATCAAAACAGCTGACACGGCCATTCACACAATTCGGTTTAATAATCTCAACAGACAGGCAATAGCTTGGTGTTTAAACATCGCTCTTTATTCTCATGTAACGGTTAATTAAGAGGCATAATATTATTTACCAACATTTTTTTTTGTAGCGGCTCCATTTGTACAGCTATATCAGAACTGTATCACTATTATTTAAAGGGACATGAAACTCAATTTTTCTTCTTTCATGATTCAGATAGAACATACAATTTAAACAACTTTCCATTTTACTTCTACTTCTATTAAATTTTACTTTGCTTTCTTATTATCCTTTGTTGAAAAGCAGGAAGGTAAGCTCAGGAGTGTGCACGTGTCTGCAGCACTATATGGCAGCAGTTTAACAACAATGTTATACATTAGCAAGAGCACTAGATGGCAGCACTATTTCCGGTCATGTAGTGCTCCAGACTTGTGCACACTACCTATCTAGATATCTCTTCAACAAAGGATAATGACAATTAGGCACATTTTTATAATAGAAGTAAAACGGAAACTTTTTTATAATTGTATTCTCTATCTGAATCATGAAAGAAAAAAATGATGTTTCATGTCCCTTTAATGCACTGTATGTGAGTTGTTAAATAGTGGCTCCTTACTACTGGTTATGACCAGCTGTCAAGTAGCTTCTGACCCATCCAGCATAACTCAAATGTCTATATAGCATATAAACCAGTGTTATTGCCCACCAGGGTGGATACACATATAATTATTCAAATCTATTTTTTTTAATTTAAGGGACATAATACTCATATGCTAAATCACTTGAAACTGATGCAGTATAACTGTAAAAAGCTGACAGGAAAATATCACCTGAGCATCTCTATGTAAAAAAGGAAGATATTTTACCTCACAATCTCCTCAGCTCAGCAGAGTAAGTTCTGTGTAAAAAGTTATACTTCAGTTACTGCCCAGTAACAGGTAAAAAAAAATAAAAAATGAAGAAATGAACAGCAGCTAATCAGCATCAGCAGTGTTGAGGTCATGAACTCTTTTGCTGTAATCTCATGAGATTTGATTTAACTCTCATGAGATTTCATTGTAAACTTCCTTAGACTGAATAGGGAAATAACATGAGAGTGCACAAGGCTCAATCCTTCAGCTGTCCCTGATATGCTGCTTAGAAGTCCTTAACAATGGGATGTGGCTACTGAGGAACTTTTGAGGTAAAATATCTTTATTTTTTACATAGAGATGTTCAGGTGATATTTTCTAGTCAGCTTTTAACAGCTATGCTGCATCACTTTCAAGTGTTTCAACATTTGGGTATTATGGCCTTTTAAATCAGTTAGAGGAAAAGTCTATCTAAAGATATGTTATAGGGGTCTATTTATATATGTGCGAGCGGACATGATCTGCTATAGCGAACCATGTACGCCGCACATCAATAAATGCCAACAGCATTTGCTGTCGGCATTTATCATTGCACCAACAGTTCTTATGAACTGCTGGTGCAATACCCCCACCTGCAGATTCACGGCCAATCAGCCGCTAGCAGGGGGTGTCAATCGGCCCGATCGTACATGATTGGGCGGATTGCTATACGCCGCCTCGGAGGCAGCGTATGAGTTTAGGAGCAGTGGTCTTAAGACCGCTGCTTCTTAACTCCTGTTTCCGGCGAGCCTGAAGGCTCGCGCAGAAACAAGGGGAATAGGGGCCATTCAGCCCTTGTTAATTAGACCCCATAGTCTAAAGGTTATTCATCCTGAAATAAGGATATGTTTTTAATTATGTAGTATGACGGCTTTCTACGCCCGAAGTTTCCGGCTCGCCAGAAACATAAGATAAGAAGCAGCGGACATAAGACCGCTGCTCCTTAATTTGTCTGCAATCATCCCGATACAATAGGATCGGGATGATTGACACCCCCTGCTAGCCGCCGCTACAGCGAATAATGTCTGCTCGCCTTTTGTTAAATTGACCCCTGTATAGCAATGGTTGCAATGTTTGTTTGTTTTTGTAATTGAATTGCATTCATGCCTTCACAGTGTTTCCCAGAGGTTTCTGTAAGATTATTTGGGCATTTTTTCTATCTAGAATATGTTATCACAGATGATTGTTTTTCCAGAGATAACATGCCTCTACTTCACAGTAAAAACATTATAAAATAAACATACAGAGTTTTGAAAAATACCTTAGTCCCGTTGTTCCTCTGCAAATCTATGTACACAGATTCAACCCCTTAGTGCTATGTTTCAAGAAGTTCAATGAATACAAAATTGTTTAGAGTATATCTGCTCAAGGAGCTAAGTGTGAGCAGAGAGATGCAAGCAGTAAAAATGAAAATGAGACCTGCAATGTTATTGTTCTAGTTAACTAAGCTATTTAAATTGTTATTATTAAACCCTCAATGACCGCGACATACCATGTACGTCTCTGGTCCTTAACGGTTTCCATGTTTATAATAGCGCTGGTCTCACTTCAAGTGGAGGGACAGCGCTATTATACCCTCCCTTCTGGTCACTGGAAATAGTGTGGTCTCGTCTCTGGTGGCGAGAATGCGCTATTGTTAACACAAACCCATTAGAAAGACCAACGTATGTCGCTGGTCCTTAAAAGGACACAAAACCAAAAAATGTCTTTCATGATTCAGATAGAGAATACAGTTTTAAACAACTTTCCAATTTACTTCTATTATTTAATTTGCATCATTCTCTTGTTATCCTTTGCTGAAAGGTTTATCTTAGCAAGCTTAGGAGCAGCAGAGAACCTAAGTTCTAGCTGTTGATTGGTGGCTGTATATATATATATATATATATATATATATATGGTGCATTGTTGCTCATTCAACAAATGATAGCACGAGAATGAAACAAATTAGATAATAGAAGTAAATGAGACATTTGTTTAAAATTTTATTCTCTATCTGAATCATGACAGAAATATTCTGGGTTTCATGTCCCTTTAAAGGGTTATGGTAATGCTTATTATTCTCTATTATCTTATCTCAGTATTCTGTTCAACTACCACCACAATACCCCTATAACATCTTAGCACTATCTACATAAAACTCTAGCACTATACCTTCAATAACTATCTCCCTAACACTTAAATGCCCACCTGAAAGAAACTCCTAAAAAAATAATATTGTAATAAAAAAAAAATCTAAAGAAAAAAAATGATATTTTTTCTACTTTAATCCTGATATTAATGTCTTCTACATTCTTTTGCTAACCCAGTAAGGACCAGTAAGGACCTAGTTCAAGATTCCCTCTTGTTTATATATTTTTTAGAACTGTTTTTGTTGGTTCTCAACTAGTCAACCAATCAGGACTGCAATAGTCAGATTCAATCACTGCCAACTATTTTAATTGGTTAATCAGGGATTTAGATAAATGTTTTAATTCGTTGATGGTGTTTATGTGTTGTGGTGTTTAGGTGTGGAGTATTGATGTAAGGCAGACCTATAGGGGTGCTCAAAGAGACATGAAACCAAAATATTTGATAATCGGTATATAAATGCAGCCACCAATCAGCAGCTAGAAGCTAGGTTCTTTGCTGCTCCGAAGCTTACCTAGATAAATCTTTCAGAAAAGGATAACAAGAGAAGGAAGGAAATTAATTAAGAAGTTAATTGGAAAGTTGTTTCAAATTGTATGCTCTGTCTGAATCATGAATGTCTAATTATGATTTTACTGTCCCTTTAATTGTTCATTTTTTACTCTTTTTGAGCGTTTTGTTTATTGCTTTGCAATTCCCCCATTTAAAGAAAACTCCACTTCCATAAACTGTTTAATCATGCATAGTAAACATATGTCATATGCTTTTTTTGTTTATTTTTCCTGCTTTTCTTTTAATTTACCTCTGAATATTGTGTTTCTCCAATGCCTCCAGGGAGGCTGGAGCAGATACTGAGAGGGTTGCCACCTTTTCTGGAAAAACTGGTAATGCTAATTAGCATTACATTTACATAAATAATTATAGAGCATAAATTAGGAATCAAGAAAAGATAGGAGTGGCGCACTAGGCTGAGTTATAATAAAATGTGCAAGTGTCCAATATACTGAAAGATTAAATAAACGTAGTATTACTTAAAAAGATGTCAATTCTTAAAAGAGGTCATAAATATCACTGAAAATAATGAACCAGTAATTATATCAGAATACCATAAAATCTATTATATAAAATAATTAAATAACAGTGCTAAAAAATTATAAATAATAAATAGAGTTCAGTTAAAGTATTTATTCAAACACAAAAAAGCAAATGCATTCAATCAAGTAAAATATGAAAAAAATAGATATATATTCATTCAAAAATAGAACAAGATGTGGCCACATCTAATAAAACTTATCACTCATATAAGGAATCCTTAGAGAAGGTATTACTAAAACCAAGTTATGCAGGTTATAATTCTAATTATAAGAAAGACAGCTGTGGGCTTGTGAAAGACTAGATGGTGATTTAATATCATCCAGCAAAGTCTGTTTCCTTAGAGTAAGTCTGTGCAAAAGTCTGTTTGATTCAGTTTTAGCAAACAATTGTGGTGAATGGAAAAAAAAGTTATCTGCAGTCCAGGTATATAATTCGGATAACCAAATGTCACTTTGTAAGTATCCTATAATTAATCCTAATTGTTCCTATGGAAGTTCAGTAGCCCTTGGGTTAGGCTGATAAGTTCCTAAAACCTAACGAGTGCTGATCGGTCAGTCAAGAAAATGTTCCAGTATTAAAGTGGGAGAACTTGCACGTACCTAACAGACTTGGTAGCTCCGGTGCTGTGTAAATGCTTTCCCTGGACAATCAGCTGCGGGCACTACACGCCGAGTATCGGTTCACTCCTAAGCGTGGCTTCAGCGTCTTCACTGTCAGCGTGTACGTGTTCTTCGTCACCTGACTCAAGTGACCAATCCGGATCCTGGAAAAACGTACCAAATTCAAAAAGTTCACTGATATTCTCAGACAATCCAATTGCGGGTGATTCATAGTTTGTAAGTCATTCTACGCGTTTCAGCACGGCGTGCCTTTATCAAGATGACTTACAGGTGGTCTAGTACTTCCTTTTATAGGCTCGAATCTTGTAACACCTTTTTAACTCTATAATGTCCATTGTAACATACTCTATTTGAGCAGCAGTACTAAATTTCTATTAGTGGTATTTGCTTGGCGTATAATAAATTACAAAAGGTGTTTAAATTTAAATTTAAAAATAGTGTAATCTGTCAAATATATATGAGTGAAATTCGAACAAATTTTATATATAGTATAAAATGTCTTAGTATTACCAATAAAGGACTTTTTTCTCATGTCTATATACTTATTCGTGGGGTTGATACATTCATATCTTGATTAAGGGGAAGTTCAATTAAAAAATATATATAAGCACACGGGTATTGCACAAAAAGTCACATAAGTAATATATATAAAAGACATGTATTAAAAATACATATATACACAAAAAATATATCCATATATGCACCTTTAAAAACATATACCCATATATATATAAGAAGATACAAAAAACAGGTCCATTGCAATCAGAAAATAAAAATTTATTTACATAATAAATAAAATTCAATTTTTAAAATAAAATTTAATTTTAAAACTAAGTATATAAAAGATTATAAAACTGATGAGTAAAAAATAGATAATTCTAAAATTAATGATTAAAAATTGATTAAGAAGGTTGTACTAAAAGTTCATAGAAACTGGATATAAATATTTGATGCAAAAATAAAAAGACTTGGAATATTAACCATGGGATTAGAAAAGGAGACTATGTGTATAATATATTAGATATGTTATAATAAATATGAGGATAAACAATACTAATAACTCATGAGTATATTAGTTAAAAGGATTAAGGTCAAGTTCCGCATTTAGCACCCCTGGGGTCAGAGTACCAAAATTAAAAATCAGTTCAGCTTCAGTGAATAGGAGCTGTTTCAGTGTATTTCCTCCTCTTTGGAGTTTAACCTTTTTAACCCCCCAATATAAAAATCCTTCAGTTTTTTGTCCGTGGAAGTCTTTAAAATGCTTTGAAAGTAAGTGGTCCTCATAGCTAGGCTTACCATAATTTTTAGAGGTAAAACTGGGACCACCTGGTGCGGTGCCAGTGGGGGTGTGGTCAGGAGCGTGGTCAATGGTGCGTGACAAATACCGGTCCTTTTAAAGTAGTAGCTTTTATGTGTGTAATGTTTCGTGGATACTCTACCCTTCGTCAGTCAAACAAGTGAATCACACAGTTTAAATAGACCATAACACCACCCCCTAGTGGAAAAGGCACCATTACGTTGTCATGGCAAATAAATCATTAATCTAAATCTCAGATTCTAAATAATGCCAAACATCAAGCATAATTATCACTTTCATAATTTAATATCTGCAGTGTAATATGTGTTTTATGTGTCTAATTAAGGAACAGAGCCAAATACTGATAAGGCATAAATACAACATTGAATGAAAGTAAAAAAGAAACACGTACCTGCTAAAGCTGTTTAAGAGGCTACTCTATACCATAATGCAGGAAGATTATAGCCAAAATGCTATCCTGCATGAAGCAAGATCCAGGCCAAAAATCCTGCCTGTCTGTACTTCCTAGTCATACCCATATGATTCCCCTAAAGGTGCATTACCGGCAATGTCACAGGGGGGGGGGGGGGGTGTTAAATTCTTAGAAAAATAAACCAAGTAGTACTACAAAATTAAAAAACCCTATGCTGCTCACTCAGCCTGTATTACTAAATGTAAACTTTGAAGGACACAAACATTAAGCTAAGCAGGGCTGTATGTAACAAAGTACCAGCATGCAACTATGCTGGAGACCCACAGTCCAGTCATTCTGAATAATGTGTCCTGGTTTCAGGCGGTCTGAAACCCGGACACATGATTTGAAACCTGGAGGTGGCAACCCTACTGGGACAGAATGAACAACTGGGTGGGACACTGGGACAGCGCCTCCAAACCGGGACAATCCCAGTAAAAGTGGGACTTCTGGTAAGCCTACTCATAGCCCCATTCAATATTTAAAAGATGTTGCCTTATCCTGTCTCTTACTGGCCTACTCGTCTGTCCAAAATATTGTTTCTTACACGGACACTGTATCATATATACAACATTCCTATCCGAACATCTAATAGTTTCTCTAATATTGATCTTATGATCTGAATTGCTAGCTTCTATTATTTTGCATTTACTGCTGAAACTGCAGGCTTTACATTGGTGACAATGGTAGAATCCTTCAAGTTTGTGTCCATGAACATCTGTATTAAAACTTTTTCTTTTTTTGAACTCACTAGGTGCTAAAATAGATTTAAGTGTTTTAGCTTTTCTGTAGACTATCTTAGGTTTATTTTCTGTAATTTCACTTAGGACTGGATCTTTCTGAACTAGATGCCAGTGTTTATGAATAATTTTTTTTATTCATTTCAAATCCGCACTATACTGAGTTATAAATGTAGTTTCAAAATCTTTAGGATTGGATTGTGTTTTTACTTTTTTCTGAATAAGTGTATTTCTTTCTATTTTCTCTACCTCTTGTATAGCTCCTGTTATAAATTCCTCATTATAACCTTTTTCTATGAATCTTTCTTTAAGTACATTTGCTTGACTCTTGTAATCATCTATTGTGGAAAAATTCTTCCTTAGTCTTAAAAACTGTCCTTTAGGGACATTCAACTTCCATTGGTCGTAATGACTACTATTATAGTGTATATAGTTGTTTGTATCCACTTTCTTAAAAAATGTTTTCGTCTGAATTTTGTTATCAACAATCTCAATAGTCAAGTCTAAAAAATCTATAGTCCTAACATTAAAATCATATGTAAAAGTAATTCCCCAACCATTATTATTTATATCTTCCATAAATTGAATTAAAAGATCTTCTCCTCCCTTCCAAATCAGGAATAAATCATCTATATAGCGTTTGATGAGTACGAGGTTTGCGCTCCATGCACTATTTACAATGTGATCTTGTTCAAATCTACCCATGAAGAGGTTTGCATAACTGGGCGCAAACCTCGTACCCATCGCTGTTCCTTTTCTTTGTAAAAAGTATTCACCATTAAAATTAAAATAATTGTTATTGAGAATAAAACTGATACACTGTATTAAAAAATCTGCTTGATTAATCGACATACTGGCATCATTATGTAAAAAATATTTGGTTGAGTCTATTCCTAAAATATGTGTAATATTGGTATAAAGTGCATTTACATCGCAGGTTACCAGAAGAAAATCCTTCTGCCAATGAATATTACTTAACTCCTGGATTAGTGAAATGGAGTCTCTCAAATAGGTTGATAAATTAGTTAAATAAGGCTGTAGGAACTTGTCCACATATTGGGATAGATTGGCCGTTAGAGAATTAATGCCCGAAATAATCGGTCTTCCCGGTGGTTTCACTAACGATTTATGTGTTTTTGGCAGGTAATAGAAAACTGGGGTAACTGGGTATTGTGTTTTTAAAAAATTCAAATTCTTTCTCATTTAAATTTTTTTATCTTTTAGCATAAAAGAGTAACTTGTCTAGTTCTATACTAAATTTATTTACTGGATTTGGTTTAAGTCTAATGTAAGTCTCAGTGTCATTTAGTAGTCGATAAGCTTCCGTTAGGTAGTCATCAGTGTTCAATATGACTAAGCCTCCCCCCTTGTCCGCTGCCTTTATTATAACATCAGAATTGTTCTTAAGATCTTGGAGTAGTTCTTTTTCTTTTTTAATAAGATTATATTTCTGTTTCCCTTTATTAGTATTTTTAGTAAGATCTTCTTTTACAGACTTTTCAAAGAGTTCTAGATATTTACCTTTATCTTGGGTGGGGTAGAAGGAGGATTTCTGTCTAAGGTCTGTATGATTATAGTAATCTTGTGATATAATTGAACTAGATTGAGCACTCATGTTATTACGTTCCAATGGGTTCTTAATAAAATATCGCTTCAGGGTTAATTTTCATATATATTGATTCACATTTATCATGGTTTTGAATTTATTCATTCTACACGTTGGGGCAAATGATAGTCCCTTACTCAATACTGTTTCTTGTTCTTTAGTCAATGTCAATTTACTTAAATTAAAAATCCCACTAGTATTAACTACCTCAATCTTTTTGTTTCCTGTTCTTCTTCTTCTACCTCTCTTTCCTCTAACCTTCGTTTTCCTTTTTGAATCCAAACCCTTTCTACATTCCTTTCTTGTTGTGTTCCCCACGATGTTCCTTCTGTGGGTGTACCTAGTGCTAAAAAAGGCCTAGTGGTTGATTGATCCTCTCTAACTTCATCTAGTACTAAATACCTATTTTGTGTGGGTAGTTCTTGCAATTTCAAATGGGAGTTATTGTTATGTGCAAAAGTGTGAGTATTTTGACGTCTTTCAGTGTTTTCTTTAAAATGATGGTCATCTTTAGGTCTAGTGGAATATCCTCCATATTGGTTATGCTGATTAGGTTCTCTCCAATTCTCTCTACGAGAATTTCTATGATTATCTTGGAAGTTTCTTTTTTTTTTTTTTTTTTTCAATTTTTTCATTTTATTGAATATATAATACTACAACGTAAATTTATGCATCAAAACAAACATTGCAGGTAGCATATCTGGAGACGCAGCTCCAGATAACTGTACATCTGAAAAATCTGATGGCTTATAAACAACAAACAAAATGGATATAATCAAACACAAATTCCTATCATCTTTATACTGTGGGAGAAAAGAGAGAAAAAAAAAATTCTTGTCAAAACCTGACAGGACATAGTATAATTGAATTTCTACCTTATATAACTTAAAAATATAAACAATTATTAATTTACTATTACCTTTTCCTGTAATATTCCCCTCTCTTTTCTTTCCCTTTCCTCTCCCTTTCTTTCTCTCCATCCTCTTTCTTGAGTGCCAACGAACAACGAAAGCCAAACAGACAAACAAACCGACAACAACAACCTCCAAAACAGAACAAAACAAAACAAAACATTACTGAAATAAAAAAAAATTTAAAAAAAAAATCGATACCTAAAAAATATACGCTCTCGGTCCCCGCCCCCCACCTCCACCCCCCCCCCACTCTCCCCGGACACCACCAGCTAGGAATCCCCTATATTACGGTCAATCCAAGTATGTGGAAAAACATTAAGTAACGTTAATTCCGCAAAACTTACTGACGAAAGGAACGGGGAAAGAATCCGCTTCTGTAAGGGATATGGAAAAGACAGAATAACGGGCGACCATCTCCAAAGGAACTGCTTAATCCTCTGCTCTGATACCTTATAAATATGAAAAGATTCAAATAAATTTGGTCTTGTAAGCTTCTAAAGACCATAGCTAATCCTGGAGTACTCCTAGATTTCCAGTTTTTTAGAATACAGTATCTAACAGTGAGGATAATCATATTTAAACTATTTATAGTGTTAACATTGATGGCCTCATGTGGAGGGAATAAAAAGATGACATCTTCCGCAGATAAACCAATTGATATTTTATATAATTTGTTGAACCAGAAAATAATCTTTAACCACAGTTGTCTTATCATAGGGCATGTCCAAAACATATGAAGAAGATCTGCCCTGTCATGTGAACAGCGAGGGCATGCACTAACCGAAGTCGGATAAAATCTAGCGACTTTCCATGGTGAAAGATAAAAATTGTTAATCAGCTTCATATGGGATTCTTTCCAAGAAGTCGGAACTATACACTTACGTAGAGAGTCAAAACTCTGAGTAATCTTATCATGATTTACCGCGGGTATTGAAGGCCACCAGGACTTACAAATATTCTCCCTTATTAGGAGACTCTGCTTAGACAATATGATATCATACATCATAGATATAGAAGATTTCTCTTGTTAAGTGTATCCAGTCCACGGATCATCCATTACTTATGGAATATATTCTCCTTCCCAACAGGAAGTTGCAAGAGTCCACCCACAGCAAAGCTGCTATATAGCTCCTCCCCTATTCTGCCATATTCAGTCATTCTCTTGCAAGCCTGTTATAATTATATTTCTTGTTTGTTTGTTCACTATGGGAAGTGAAACATACAGGATTTCTTATAGCAATTATTATAGGAATTGACAAAAAATATGTATAGTGTTACAGGTTGGTTAACAGAATAAGACTTTTGCTAGGTTAACCTATCTGTATTAATATTTGCCAGCTAGATAGTTTTATCCTACAAACACTGTAGTCTGCAGTAAACTAATTAGGCAGGATTAAAGTTCAGGTTCATGCAATAATACTGTCCAGATATTCAGTGAGATATTGATCAAGGTAGATACTGAAGCGAATGAAATATAAGGTTTCAAGTAATAGTATTGGTAAACATACGACCTGTTAATCAGTCCTGGAAACAGAGGTGTGCAAAGTTATATGAGAGACCGCGGAGGCTTGCGGCTTGCAGCGTGGAGCTGTGTGAGAATGGCTCCAGGCGGTAGCTGATGACGTCAGCGGGTAGCAGCCGATACTGGTCTGAGACAAGCTGAAAGTACAAGCTGCGGTTAGTAGCGAGAGCGAGAGTGCCGCTCTGAGATGCTGGGGAAATTAGGTGGAGCCGGATTGGCTCAGTTTCACACACAGTTCACTGAGAATTGCAGATAATCCAGCATAGAAGAGAGGCAAAGGTGTGTCTTAAATAGGCAGGTGCATTCATTAAAGGGGCAGTGAGCAGAGAAAAAAGGAAGGATCTGACATATCCCCCCCCCAAGAACACCCACAGCGAGGGTTCTAAGGACAAGGTCTATCCGGATTTCTACGGTGGAAAAGTGAAACACACCTGGGGGCCGTGACTGAAGTAGCAGGTTCCCATGAGTCTTCAGAATGATCATACCCTTTCCATCGTACTAGATATTCCAAAACACCCCTTCGCCTCCTGGAGTCAAGAATAGCTTCTATCTCATATTCCAAATCCTGGGAAAGAACATGTGTAACAGAATCCACGGTAAATCTGTCGGAAAGACAGGGTTTAACCAGGGAGACATGGAAAGTCGGGTGCAACTTATATGAGTGAGGCAGTTGTAGAGTGACAGTAGCTGGATTCCTAACGGCAATTATAGGAAAAGGACCTATAAATAGCTTACTCATTTTCTTGGAGGGTGTATGTAAGCGCAAATTTTTAGTTGACAACCAGACTAGTTGTCCAACCTGGTAGACAGGTTGAGGCTTATGCCGCAAGTCATAATAACGTTTATGGGATGCTTGTGCATGTTTTATGTTGTCTCGAGCAACAGACAAGGTCTGGGAGATGTCATTCACAGTGTCGTTGACTTTAGGACAGGGAGATGGTGCATAAGGAAGGAAGCTGATTCTGGGATGGAGTCCATGATTGAGAAAGAAAGGGCTAAAGCCAGTTGAAGAATTCTTAGCGTTGTTGTAGGCGAATTCTGCCAGAGCTAGATGGTCAGCCCATTGATCCTGTTGGTTGGAGCAAAAGCAGCGGAGGTATTGCTCCAACCACTGATTGGTGCGCTCTGCCTGTCCATTCGTTTGTGGATGATAAGAAGTTGTGAGCTTTTGAGTTACTTGTAGAGTATTACATAAATGTCTCCAAAACCGAGAGGTGAATTGTGATCCTCTGTCCGAAAGGAGTACCATAGGCAACCCATGTAATCTAACAACATTCCTGATAAACAAGTCGCAAGTTTGTTGTGCAGTGGGTACTCCTATAGCTGGTATGAAATGCGCCATTTTTGTTAGTAGATCAACTACTACAAAAATGGAGGTGTAGGACAAAGATTTTGGTAGATCGACAATAAAATCCATTGCGAGATGAGTCCAAGGGGTTTCTGGAACTGGATATGGTTGTAAAAGTCCCATCGGAGATTGATGTGATGGTTTACACGTGGCACAAATACCACAATTTGAAATATAGTCTTCTACAGAGGAAAGCATAGTTGGCCACCAGTAATTACGCTTAAGTAGCTCTAGAGTTTTTTGTATGCCTAAATGTCCCGTGAGTGGGGAATCATGATGAGCTCGTAAAAGAGAAATTCTATACTGAGGTGGTATGTATAGATGTTTACCATGGTAATATAAACCATCTGGATTTCTTTGCAGAAGATGAGTTGGTTTTGTGGAATCCTGATTTTGAGCTTTCTGGAACTGAGGATCTTTATGAACGAGTAGACCTAAAAAGTTTGATGAGGGTATAACTGTAGACGGGGTTTCCACATTGAGCGGTCTAATGTCTTTGCGGGAGAGGGCGTCAGCTTTGCCGTTTCGACTACCAGGTCTGTAGGTGATGAGATAATTGAATCGTGAGAAATAGAGATTCCAGCGGAGTTGTCTGGAGGAGAGAGTCCTACTTTGTTGTAAATATTGTAAATTTTTGTGATCTGTAATAACGATAATAGGGTGTAAAGCTCCCTCTAATAGATGTCGCCATTGCTCAAATGCAGTTTTGATGGCCAGTAATTCCTTTTCCCCTATGGGGTAATTTCGTTCAGCTGGTAGCATGAGCCTGGAAAGATAGGCGACAGGATGCATCACATCAGTAAGAGACTGTTTCTGTGACAACACTGCCCCCAGAGCATAATCCGACGCATCAACCTCTACAATAAATTGTAAATCTGGGTCTGGGAATTTAAGAATAGGTGCCGTGGTGAAGTCAGTTTTCAACTGTTGGAAGACTCTCTGACAGTCAGATGTCCAGTTAAAAGTGTTTGTGTGTTTTGTTAAATCAGTAAGTGGTTTAGCAGTCTGGGCGAAATTACGAATAAACTTTCGATAGAAATTCGCAAAACCAAGGAATCTTTGTACTTGTTTGCGATTTTTTGGGGTAGGCCACTGAGTGATAGCATGGATTTTAGAGTCATCCATTTTAATACCAGTGTTCGATATAATGTAACCCAAGAAAGTGACTTGACTGCAATGAAATTCACACTTTTCTAGTTTAGCGTATAACTTATGTTGACGAAGTCTTGCTAACACTGTTCTCACGTGGGTCACATGTTGTTGTATAGTATCAGAATAGATCAAGATGTCGTCAAGATAAACTACTATAAAGGTGTCCAAGATGTCTTTAAAAATGTCATTTATGAAACATTGGAATGTAGCTGGAGCGTTACATAACCCAAAAGGCATAACGGTATATTCATACAAGCCATAACGAGTTCTGAAAGCTGTTAACCATTCATCTCCAGCTCTCATTCTTATAAGATTGTAAGCACCCCTGAGGTCCAATTTTGTGAAGACTTTGGCAGTGCGCAATCTTTCTATCAATTCAGGGATGAGGGGTAATGGGTAGCGATTTTTCTTGGTACGTTTGTTTAACTCCCTGTAGTCAATAATTGGTCTGAGCGACTGATCTTTGTTTTTAACAAAAAATATACCTGCGCCAGCAGGTGAGGTGGAAGGTCTAATAAACCCTTTTGCTAGATTTTCCTGTAGATATAATTTTAGGTGATCTAATTCGGGTTTAGATAGGGGGTATATGTGACCCACTGGTATTGTGGAGCCAGGTAAGAGGTCTATAGGACAGTCGTAGGTCCTGTGTGGCGGAAGTGTCTGTGCATCAGTCTTGTTAAATACGTCTTGGAAATCAGTATATTCGGATGGCAACTGAGAAGTAGATGAGAGAAGAATGTTATTGAGAGGGAAACAAGTTTGAGAGCAGTAGGAAGACGTTAGGTCTATAGTCAATTTGTGCCAGTCAAAGATAGGTTTATGGAGTTGTAACCAAGTAAGACCTAATATAACAGGATATAGAGGACTAGGTATAATGTCAAAGCTGATAGATTCTCTATGTCCTGTGGAGGTGCACATAAGTAAGGGAGTGGTTTCAAGAGTTACTGGACCATAGGATAATGAAGACCCATCAACCAAATTTATAGAAACAGGAGACATTTTTGCTTGTGAGGGTATTTTATTTCTATTTACAAAATCACAATCAATGTAATTTCCTGAAGCGCCTGTATCAATAATCGCATCAATCTTTAGGCAATGTAGATCCCACTGTAAAGTAAAAGACATAGAAATATGTGGTTGTTTTGGTCTGTTTACTGAAAGGCTAAGAAATGTTGAAGAAGTCTTACCGTTTTTTGTCTTTTTTAAGAGAGGACATGCTGTCAGGTCATGCTCAGGGGCAGCGCAGTACATACACAGACGATGAGTGCGTCTTCTGCCCTTCTCCTCAGGTGATAAAGGACCTCTGATAAATCCAATATCCATTGGAGTCTCATTCTCCCTAGAGGGTACTGGTGGAGTATTCTGTCTCTTGTATGAGGTTGGGGTGTTTGCCCTCTCTTGTTTGCGTTCCCTTATACGCCTATCAATTGTAGTACAATGTGTGAAGAGATCCTCCAAATGCTCTGGTACACCAGTACGGGAGAGCTCATCTTTGATGTCTTCTGAAAGCCCAATCCTGAACTGATGTCTAAGCGAGGGTTCATTCCACTTTGATTCAATTGCATAGATTTTAAATTGTGATATATAATTTTCTACAGGTTGTCTGCCCTGTCTCAAGGCCCTGAGAGAGGATTCGGCAGATTCCTGTTTAAAAGGATCTTCATATAGTGAGGATAGAGCCTTTAGAAAATCCTGTATAGAGTTTAGAATGGGATTCTGATTTTCAAACAAACTATCCGCCCAGACACGGGGTTCACCCCTTAAATAAGAGATAGTAGTCAACACCTTAATTCTATCAGTGCTATAAGTTCTGGGTTTTAGTTCAAACATCAAAAGACAAGCATTTCTAAATTCCTTAAACATTGCTCTATTACCACTAAACTTGTCAGGAAAAGACACCTGTGGTTCAGGATGTGCTTCTGCATGTGCAGTTTTAGCAGTATACATATCTCTAAGGCAATCTTTGAGCACCTGATTTTCAGTTTGCACATCTCTGAGAGTTAAATTTACAGAATCCATACGTTGAGTTAAAGTGGCAATTTGGTTTACAATTTCTGTCATATCCATAGTGCTATACCTGTATTTAGAGGCTGGATTATACTGTTATAATTATATTTCTTGTTTGTTTGTTCACTATGGGAAGTGAAACATACAGGATTTCTTATAGCAATTATTATAGGAATTGACAAAAAATATGTATAGTGTTACAGGTTGGTTAACAGAATAAGACTTTTGCTAGGTTAACCTATCTGTATTAATATTTGCCAGCTAGATAGTTTTATCCTACAAACACTGTAGTCTGCAGTAAACTAATTAGGCAGGATTAAAGTTCAGGTTCATGCAATAATACTGTCCAGATATTCAGTGAGATATTGATCAAGGTAGATACTGAAGCGAATGAAATATAAGGTTTCAAGTAATAGTATTGGTAAACATACGACCTGTTAATCAGTCCTGGAAACAGAGGTGTGCAAAGTTATATGAGAGACCGCGGAGGCTTGCGGCTTGCAGCGTGGAGCTGTGTGAGAATGGCTCCAGGCGGTAGCTGATGACGTCAGCGGGTAGCAGCCGATACTGGTCTGAGACAAGCTGAAAGTACAAGCTGCGGTTAGTAGCGAGAGCGAGAGTGCCGCTCTGAGATGCTGGGGAAATTAGGTGGAGCCGGATTGGCTCAGTTTCACACACAGTTCACTGAGAATTGCAGATAATCCAGCATAGAAGAGAGGCAAAGGTGTGTCTTAAATAGGCAGGTGCATTCATTAAAGGGGCAGTGAGCAGAGAAAAAAGGAAGGATCTGACAAAGCCTCAACATAGATAGGAGGTTGTGAGAGTCTGTGGTGATTTATACTTAGTTTATTCTTCAATCAAAAGTTTGTTATTTTTAAATGGCACCGGAGTGTGCTGTTTTTCTCAGGCAGTATTTGGAAGAAGAATCTGCCTGCGTTTTTCTATGATCTTAGCAGACGTAACTAAGATCCATTTGCTGTTCTCACACATTCTGAGGAGTGAAGTACTTCAGAGGGGGAATGGCGTGCAGGTTTTCCTGCAGAAAAGGTATGTGCAGTAAAATATTTTTCTAGGAATGGAATTGACTAAGAAAATACT